>NW_022605588.1:385724-388231 GCF_008692095.1 Etheostoma spectabile | reverse complement strand
GTGTGTGTGTGTGTGTGTGTGTGTGTGTGTGTGTGAGTTGTGAACAAGTGTGTTGTGAACAAGTAGGCCCAATAGAAATGAGCCATCATTACTTCATTTAGAGCATTTAATACATTCATAGTGTAGTTTCCTAGCACATATTGTTCATTGTTGGCCGGATTTCTTGATATTAAGCTGAAGTAATAAAGTTAAAAAGGGCATTTAGTCGATTATCAAACTCTCTATCAAATTGTCCAACCCAAGACTACTTTAATGTGGGATAAATGAACAATATGTCAGCTCCATCCTTAGCCTTTGAATTGTAATACTTCACTGTGGCACCTGTCCTCCTTACTTCCTTCTTTTGATTTGATGAATTGTTGCATTGTTCTTCTTTTGTCCCTTCAGCTGTCATTTGAGTATGCTGGTTCAGTATCACCTGATCGAGGCATCTGGCCCCGTGGCTCCTATTCTTTCTCAGCCAGTCCGTGTGCTCACTATAAAGGGCAGATCTAAGTCCATGTGCACCAGGTTGTCTGTTATTATTATCTGCCTTGATTTTCCAGCTTCTCTTGTGTGTCTACGTGTTTCAGAGACCATCGTCCTGCCTTTTGATTATCGCCTGCCTGCTTGAGCACGCTGGATTTGTTCGCCTGGTCAGACTACCCCCTTTTGTCAACTGTTGTTGCCTTCTGACCTAGTTTTACAATATTTTTACCACAGCTGTTCTGTGATCCTGTGGTACACCTGCAGTGATCCTTTTCTCATATGCAAATCCATTCAGATGGCATCAAACACCAGGAGATGGCGTTTCTGAGTTAATGTTTTCATTCACGGGAGCTACGCCTTTTCTTTTCTTTTTTAATATTTTTAATTTCTATATTATTTGAAGATATTTTGGCAGCTAATTGTCTATAGATCAGAGCAGCAAAGTGGGAGGAGTTATTGTTTGAAAGTAAATGTGTAAGGTCCCATAGTATTCTCATGTTCAGGTTCCTACATTTAGATCCAGTCTGCTGCGTTTGGTCCAGGGTGACCAGCAGTAGTTGTCCCGAATTCTGAATCCTGCCCTGATTGTTCTGAGAATTAGAGTAAAGTCTCAAGAGCAGACTCTTGAGTAGTTCTAGTCTGATAGAACATTAAAAACTGCTCATGGTGATTGAGTCACCGGGCTAATGTACCCGAGTCTGGTAGGACCGGGCTAATGGACCAGAATCTGGTAGGACCGGCCTAACAACCAAGCTAACGTACCAGAGTCTGGTAGGACCAGGTTAATGAACCAGAGTCTGGTAGGACCAGGCTAATGGACCAAAGTCTGGTAGGATCAGGCTAACGTACCAGAGTCTGGTAGGACAAGGCTAATGGACCAGAGTCTGGTAGGACCGGGCTGATGGACCAGAGTCTGGTAGCCACGGCTAATGGACCAGAGTCTGGTAGCAGGCTAATGGACCAGATCCTGGTAGGACTAGGCTAACGGACCAGAGTCTGGTAGGACCAGGCTAATGGACCAGAGTCTGGTAGGACCAGGCTAATGTTGACTCCCCTTTGTGACAGAGACTGTCAAAGGGGTCAGTTGGCGAGGTTTTGACTAGCCTTGCCATCTTATCTACTAGCACTGTAGAAGCAGACATCCAGTGAAGAACCGCATAACAGAACAATCCTTGAAAAATATTTAAATAAAGCACAATGGAAATGTTTTAAAGTTGATCATTCACCTGTTTCGGTAGTCAGTCACCCTTTATTTAGTCTTGACAAATTGTGAGTCGCACAATGCAAACATTTTAAAAAGTAAAACAGATGATTATGCAAGAAATAAACTTGATAATTAAGTAGCAGGCCATCTTCGCTCTATATATTATATCATTCACGAATATTATTGAAGCCTAACTTGTAGTTGATTTGAACATGTGTACAGATACTACAGTTGTATTATCACAGAATTTTTCCTCAAATCTTTATTTTGTGACTGTTAGCCCTTTAGTTCTCTAAAACAAAAAAAACATGCTGTAGAATATAGATAGATAGAAAGATTTTATTGTCATTATACACCTGTACAATACCTCTGCAACGTGAATGAAGCAAAACCTTTACACAAGAAGGAATATAACATGGAATAAAATATAAGTATTGCAAAAGAAAGGGGGAGGGGGGCGAGGCTGCACAGTTCCAGAGACAACTCTATACATATGTAAAATAATAAGAAAGATGAATATGGTTTGAATAGGCATTATGAAAATAATGTTACACAGTTATGATATTGCACAGAATTTCCAGTTTTCAAGTAATAATTATTTAAATAGTGTACAGTATTGTGTTTGCTGGACTCACGGCAGCTAAGAAGATGGTTGCAACCCGTTTGAAACCGCCTCATGATGCGTCTCTTCCTACACGGACCCTTTTTTTTGGGGATGTCACTGCCCAGTGGGAGTAGGGAGGAGAGATTAGAGTTGCGCATGCGTCACTTTGCAACAAGTAGCCTCCGAGATGCTAACGAGAGACTTCTGTAATGTCAACCCAGTAAAAATGGA
>NW_022605588.1:385252-385704 GCF_008692095.1 Etheostoma spectabile | reverse complement strand
CACTGCTAGCTTAGCTACAAGTTAGCATCAAACACAACAAAGGCTGTCAGTGGAATGGAGTTTGGAGCTACGTTTCTGAAATGATTTTCATCTTCTGTTATTGTTTGTAATGAGAAAAGTTTAGTATTTAATGGATTTTGTAAACTATAGTATGACAGTTATGTCATAAACCGTTTAAATCTGAGCATGCTCAACTCACATATATATTTAATCAAACGCCACACGCGGGTGATGGCACAGCAGTGGCCGGGACACGATCCGCGGTCTCTGGGGGACGCAACGACGGGGAAATTAAATGCCACGGGCGGGAGACAGCAGCGGTCTCTGGGGGACGCGTGACAACAGCGTCACGGTTGTGTTTAGGAAAACAAGAACAGGGAAAGGACACATCACACACGGGACACGACCCCCGGTCTCCGTGTGAAACTCCTGTGTTATTTGACCCATCTCCT
>NW_022605588.1:383628-385242 GCF_008692095.1 Etheostoma spectabile | reverse complement strand
ATGAACCAGTCAGTGTACATAAATCAATAGATTAAATAACGTGACCATTTCACGAACTGCCGTGGGACTGGGTTGGATAACCACTTGGATCCATGACGGATCTGCATGAGCTGATTCAGTCTCTGGTGAAGCATTTACTGCCTGGGTCAACCTGGTCATCTTTTCTTACAATTTGCAACAATTCCCCCATGAGTTCTCTGTCCGTGTTATTTCATGCCACAGCAGCTATATGGCACACAGTTGATGTGCTGCAAGTGGTTTCAGTTCAAATATAACCTGCAGCATTTTAGCAGAGGAATAAAGGCCAGCAGAGAAGAGTCTGTGAGTGCTGTGTTGAGCCCTGCAGCCTCTTCACTCCCCACTCGGTTTCCTCCTGTGCAGAAGAGCCCGCAGTAATGACCTTCCTCCGCTCTGCGGAGCACCTTCAGCCTGGCCGTGGGCTGAGGCAATCTGTCGCTTGTTTTTGCCGGTGACATCTGCTCCCATGGGGACCAGGGATTATTTCTCCTCTCTTTTTTTCCAAGCTCCACAATGTGTGTTTGTGGATTTTATCGTATGCAGGGGTGTCGTGAGAAAAGGAGACGAGAAGAGCACTTGCATAATATACACAATGTGGTTGTCAAAATTAAATTACAATTTGGCCAGAGATGGGTTTGTGAAGACAGTGTCTGATCATTACACACTTATTTGAAGTGTAAATTTATAGACGTCACGTAAACAGAAATATGTGTGTACTTTCCTCTGAGATGGTGTGTTGGCAAGCTTGTTGACACTGTGGGCAGCAAGTTGATTTGTGGGAGCATTTCGAAGAATGTAAGTATCTTTGATAAAAGAGTGCAAGCCAGTAGCCTAGGCAGAAATCCCAGTGTGGGTAGGCACAGAGAAAATCAGGTGGGCCCACAGGGGGTGGCAGCCTTAGTGGACCTTAATGGTCCCTAATACTGTATCTAAAGTCTCTTTTATATAGACCTTAGTGGTCCCCTAATACTGTATCTGAAGTCTCTTTTATATAGACCTTAGTGGTCCCCTAATACTGTATCTGAAGTCTCTTTTATATAGACCTTAGTGGTCCCCTAATACTGTATCTGAAGTCTCTTATATGATATTAGTGGTCCCCTAATACTGTATCTGAAGTCTCTTTATATAGACCTTAGTGGTCCCTAATACTGTACTGAAGTCTCTTTATATAGACCTTAGTGGTCCCTAATACTGTATCTGATATCTTTTATATAGACCTTAGTGGTCCCTATACTGTACTGAAGTCCTTTTATATAGACCTTGTGGTCCCCTAATACTGTACTGAAATACTCTTTATAAAGACCTTAGTGGTCCCTAATACTGTATCTGAAATATCTTTTATAAAGACCTTAGTGGTCCCTAATACTGTATCTGAAGTCTCTTTCCCAAAATTCAGCCTTGGTGCAGAGTTCCAGCCACTAGAGCCAGTCCCACAATGAGCTTTCCTTAGTATGTGCCATTTCTGAGTCTGTAGCTATTGAGGGGAGGTGGAGGCTGGGGGTGTGACCTTGACCAACTGCCACTTTGCTCATTTAAAAGCCATGATCTCTCTCTCTCATGGGGGGGCAAAATTCTCTGGGCGGGCAAAGCAAAGAA
>NW_022605588.1:380733-383618 GCF_008692095.1 Etheostoma spectabile | reverse complement strand
ACCTTGCCCCTTATGACCTCATAAGGAGAAGATTCCAGATTGGTCCATCTGAGCTTCAATTTTCTCAAAGGCAGAGCAGGATACCCAGGTCTCCTATCACCATTTTTAGCCACTGGGGGCCAAAGGCAGGCTGGGGGAACATGGGAACTATCTAAAGAGCCATTTTGACCCATAACAGTTTTGAATTTTGTTGGAGCTGAAAACATTATTTGAGCCTCATTTAAGTCAAAATTAGCCTAAACATTACTAATAGATATAGATGAGCATTTATTAATATGGCTGTGTTGCCAAATCTTTTTACCCTGTCTGGTCTTGCGGAGAGATGCATGTCTTTAATTTTCAAGACTTTTATTTACTGTATGCCTGTATATGGAAACTGGCCCCGGCTGTAGACATACCTCGGCTACAACACACGTTTTATTTGACTGAAATTTTATGTAGTCTAAATGGAGAATGTACTGTAAACATATTTATATCTACAACAAGAATAAATAAAATAAAATGTAAAAAAAAAAAAATAACAATAATTATAAATTTCCATATAACCTTTTGTCAAAGCCACAGGAAGCTGGTGCAAGCCAGTTATGGAGCAAAACGAGTGGGAGTATATTTGTAGTGAGTTTCCATGGTTACGTTGATGCTCTCGCTCTGAAACCCTCTTGATTAGAACTTTTCAAAGTGAGAGAGAGTGGTGCACTGCACTATAAGCTTAAAATCTAACAGGATTTTTCTACAGTTTTAAATCTTATTCAGCAAAGTTTGGCCATGCAACATGGCTTATGTATTTCATGAAATACAATACATTTGATATGTTTTCTTAATCCCACTGCAGTCAAAGGCAGAGGCATTAGTTCTTCCCAGATGAATGCCAAAACCTCACCAAAAGATTTCTTATTCAATCAGTCAGTATATAGGTTATTATGTTAATATTTCATAGTCCTATTAATATTTAATTATGATCTACTGCACTGTTCACTTTTACACTATTACCATTGCACCTAGTCTACCATTGTACCTTCCCTTATCATGGTCATTGCATTTCTGAGAGATTTTATTTTAGTCTTCTATATGTGCGATATATGTGTGTATATGTGTTTGTTGTGTTATGGTTGTCTTGCAACTGGATGGCTATAATTTCATTTGGGATGAATAAAGCATCTAGCTATCTATCTATCTATCTATCTATGTATTCAAATCCTAACCTCACAGCAGCGTTCTCTAACCTAAATATAGCTATTTTCAAAACGGGGGGTTCCATAACTTGGCCAATGTTAACCAAAGAGGTAATGTGTTGTATACAGTATGTGTTAGCTTTCTAGCTTGATGTTCAATTCAATTCAATTTTATTTATAGTATCAATTCATAACAAGAGTTATCTCCCAACACTTTACAGATAGAGAAGGTCTAGACCACACTCCAGAATTTACAAGGACCCAACAGTTCTAGTAGTTTCCTCCAGAGCAAGCAACAGTGCGACAGTGGCGAGGAAAAACTTCCTTTTAGGCAGAAACCTGGGACAGACCCAGACCCAGACCCAGACCCAGGCTCTTGGTAGGCGGTGTCTGACGGGCCGGTTGGGGTTAGTGGAAATAACAAAAATAGAAAAAATAGTAGTTTGTAGCAGTTCTTTGTGGTAGTTCATGGCATAGCAGGACGCTGTGCGGCATTACAAGGCACAGCAGGATGTAGCGTCCAGATGAAAAAAAGAATAAGTCCTATAAGATTATACAAGATAGCGTATAAGTAAATGTTGGAAACGCGGTTGACTGATGTATTGGCGCCCTATTCAGTTGAAGTAATGCAACTGTGCTGTTGAGCACATGTAGCTATCTTCTTGGCATTCTGATATGTAAATGACATGGATGTCTGTCTCTGTGGTTACAATACTGGGCTGTTGTGTTAAGTATTGTAGGACTGGTACTTTCATTATTCTCTGCCCCATGCTAGTATGTCAGTCATGTTGAGATAATTCCACTATGAAGGATCATCTGTTATAGTAATGTAACCTTGCTACCGGAACTACGTAGGTGGCAGTACGGTTCTAGTTCCACTTCGTGCATGTTGCTGTTGTTGTGACTGCTGGCTGGCTCTGGCAAGGACTCGAAAAGTCCGCTTCTTCAGCCTGTACATATATCAGCATCCTCCACAATAAAGGAAAAAAATGTTATACTCTTGTCCTGAGTAATCCTTCCTCCTGCAGTATATATCCAAATATCCCTTGTTAGCTGAAGCTGACAACTGGTGTCTGAAGTCTCCTCATCAAGAGATCATGACCGGGAGAGACGGCCTCGTCACGTCTCCTGAGTCTCCCCAGGACGAAGGGAAAGATTAATCAAAAGAAGATAAAAAGGAAAAGAAGAGCAAGCATTTAGTGCGACAGTGGTGAGGAAAAAGTCCTTTTAGGCAGAAACCTGGGTCAGACCCAGGCTCTTGGTAGGCGGAGTCTGTCGGGGCCAGTTGGGGGTGTGATGAACATACTACTACTACTACCACTACTACTGTGTGGCAAATTAATCTTCACTGTTAAAAACAAAGCAACATGACAAAAAGAAACAAGTTTTGACTGCACTGCAAACAATACACTGATACAAATAAAGGACATTGCAGTTTTGGACTGGTTACCACACGCTGGAAAAGGTCATTGCAAATGTTTCAATCAGGAGAGACTTGTTTGCAGATATGCAAAGGTGTTTTGTACATCAGCATAATGAAATGTACAGTCTTTGGAGCTTATTCTCCATTGTCATAGAATAATTTTTAAAAGGGGCAAGGAAGCCAAGATAATCCCCCAGAAGGAGCCCGTAGACCGGTTCAAAGGAGTTGATGGAACGTCCAGCAGCAGGAGGACCCATGGTGCCTTTGGGTGACGATGACTGGAAGTAGGG
>NW_022605588.1:379675-380723 GCF_008692095.1 Etheostoma spectabile | reverse complement strand
GGTGGAAGGTCGCACGCTCTGCCTGAAATGACAGCTGATAGCAGAAGGCAGAGAAACAGATTTAAAGCAGGGTTGGGACGCTGTGATTGGCCCTGGGAATTTGTGGCTGATTTTGTTTGGTTTAACAGGAAGGTGAGAGCCTCCAACAGCTGATTTGATTTGGGAAGAGAGCAGTGATTAAGTGTTAGGTCTTCCTGAAAGAATTTACACTGAGCTACATGCAGCTGTACTTAAAACAAGGAAACAAGAGAAAAAACTAAAATCATCAAATGAGGAATTGCTGAGAGCCACAGCAACGCCCCTAGATCCAGGGCCACCAGCATGGCTGAATAAGCTATTGGATCCCCAGGCCTAACCATTACAACAGCTTTTAACACCAGTCCTGCTGTGTGTTGCAGCTAGAGCAATGCCTAAAGTACCCAGCAATCAAACCCAGTATGCTGGTGCAATCCCTCCTCTGTCAACACCCCAAGAACTTCCAGAACAACCCAGCATTCAAACAATCCCATTGTATCATTGAGGAAAGCAGAACTAACCATACCTCAGTATCCAGTGTGTTTTTATCACACCCCAAGATGAACATTGCTTCTGGAATCAGCTATACAGTCCTAACTGAACACCTATTCAATAGTAAATGTAACCATTACTTGATTGTCCATCAGTCTTCAGTCTCATATATTTAATTTCTTGTTATGCTATTTGTAAATTCTTTTTACTGCTTTTCTACATGTATTCATCTTGCATAAGTGACATGGACCTCTGAAATATCGTTTCATTAAGAACATCTTCTTATTTATTTACAATGGTGGCTTGGAAAAAGGCAATGCCTCTTTAAGGGGGGCGTTCGTGGCTTAGATGAAAATAAAGGTGGAAAAAAGACGCCAGCACACATCCAAACATTTTCTAACACAGAAAGCATTACATGTGACAACAAACGTTCCATAAATGACAGCAAGAGCAACAGACTTATTCTGTTGCTTCTTATTCTTTTTTACAATGTAAAATCCTCATAAGGATGTGTGTGTGTGTGTGTGTGTGTGTGTGTGTG
>NW_022605588.1:371406-379665 GCF_008692095.1 Etheostoma spectabile | reverse complement strand
TGTGTGTGTGTGTGTGTGTGTGTGTGTGTGTAAGCACGCACACACACACACACACACATACAGTAGCCCCACACCAGGGTTGACTGTTTTATGACCACAATAAAAGCCTCCTGAACCAGATTAAAACTGCAAACACCACCCTCTAAAGAAACCAGTGAAGAGAAGGAAAACAGTCCCTAGGCTGTGGAACACAATTTGTGGAGTGGTAGGAAGACAGTAAACAGTGTATGGTTGGGTGTCTGTTTTGTATTCATTGCACTAGTACACAGCAGTGCTCTGGACCTAATCACAACTTACTCTCGGTCAGCATTCCAACAATCTCACTGCTCTCTGCACAGCGGATCCGAGCCATCGACCCACTGCAAATCAAAACCAATTATGTCTGATCGCGACACAAATGGAGACAGGGAGAGAGAGGAAAGGGCTATAGAGGGGGAAGAAGAGCATGTTAAAGGATCATTTTAGATTATGGCACTAAGCAAGGATGCAGCTTTACATCAAGGGGGTTAGACTATGACCTCCAGCCAGTGATTATCTTTATGAAAAGCAACCACCAAAATAAAAACCAATCAATTATAATTCATAGCATTGATCTGATAGTCTTTACTATAACATACAAGTTAAATGGAGTCATGTGATCAGCTGGACAGAGAAGGCAGCTTGAGGCGTAGCTCATAGCCCATCTTTGCCAAATAGTTGTTTTATATGGTTCTGACTCCAGTAGTCTACCACTGTATGCTTGATATAGTTACTTAAGGCGGAATGGCTAACTAAGGCAGAGCACACGCAGCAATACTGGTGCTATTCAGACTCTGGTGCTATTCATGATAACTGCTATCCATGCTCAACTAGCATCTTTAAATGCAAGCCTTGGCTCTCTCAGATCGGACGTGAATGACCTAACAACTACAGTGGAAAGACACGCAAGTATTCTTGACAGCCATGGCCACGCTTTTCAATAGCCAGAGGGGAAGCTATATGGAGGACAGAAACCGGAGATGCAACATCTGCATCGTCGGGCTGAAAGAGGGACTAGAAGGGGCTAATGCTGTCCAGTATCTCTAGCGGTCCCTGCCTAAGTGGTTCCTAAATCTATCAGATGTTCAGATAGGGATTATGAGAGCTCACCGAATTTACAGTAATAGCCCAAAGAAGAATACCACTACCAGTCGAACGCTGATTTTCAAAGTGTTTTGCTCCACAACTAGGCAGTCGATTCTACAAGCTGCGCAGAAATCCCTGCTCATCAATGAGGGCCTGATAATGCGCTTCTCCCCAGATTACAGCAACGACACGCTAACAAGACGCCAGGCTTATTAATTGAGCCATGGATTCAGCACACGTCAACGGTCTGGATTTTTCCTGTTTTATCCAGCAACACTGAAGAGCAGAGACGGCGCCCAGAATAGGGGGTCCACCTCCGCTAGGACTATGTGAACCAGGCTGCACCCCATCCTCCTGCTGCGGCAGGGAGAGCCGTGGAGATCAGGACTGAAACAACTGCCTGATGAACATGGACGGTTTGTCTTGTTCTCTTAATGTGGCTGGGTTTTGTTGTCTGATGTGTGACTGTTGTCTGATGTGTGACTGTTGTTTGATTTGTGACTGTTGTTTGATTTGTGACTGTTGTCTGATGTATGACTGTTGTCTGATGTGTGACTGTTGTCTGATGTGTGACTGTTGTCTGATGTTTGACAGTTGTCTGACGTGTGACTGTTGTCGGATGTGACTGTTGTCTGATGTGTGACTGTTGTCTGATGTGTGACTGTTGTCTGATGTGTGACTGTTGTCGGATGTGTGACTGTTGTCTGATGTGTGACTGTTGTCTGACGTGTGACTGTTGTCTGATGTGTGACTGTTGTCTGATATGATTACACAAACTGGGTTTCTGAATGTTATGTCGACCCAGTTTGATATGGCCTACTCTCCATAGGATAAGTGGGCCACTCCGAGACTAGAGTTTCCTTTACAATGTGCTTGCTGTTTTGTGCTTTTTGTTTCTTGTTTCTGTTGACGATGTGACAGTCAGGTAATTATGGGCTGCTGTTCCATTTTTGGTGCCCCATATCCAATCTTGATCACCTACTTTGAGTGTTAGCTGTCCGGCTATGTTTCCCCCACTTCTCTCCTCCCTTTTGTGTCACTGTTGTGTATGTTCTTGTTCTGTTTTACATGTTTTGTGTACTTGGATGCACTATTGTTAGGATTTAACAAAATGAAAGGCAGTAGTAACGTCTACATGTACTTTTATTTAGAATGCAGCTTAATCAATAATGGGTGATCTTACGTTTTTGGTTTGGAGTTGTGGTGGACTGAATGCTCCTCGTGAACGTACCAGTACTCTGGGCTTACTAAGAAATGTTGACATTGCATTATTACAGGAGACACATTTGCTGCAGGCAGATACCGGCCAATAGATTCTATCATTTAATTGCATCCTCATCAGCAAGTTCTAAAACAAAAGGAGTAGCCATTGTTTTCAAACGGAACCTCCCACTTAAAGTGTTGTCCTCTTGGTCCGATGATACAGGCAGGATTGGGATCTGAACAGTTTGGTGCTTGGAAAAATGCATGTGTGTCAGCTTATGAGCCAAATGTTTTTTGATGTCACCCCATGCATAGGTAGTAAACAGCATCATTTCTCATTATTTGCAAGCAATGTTTTGGACTTTTTAGAAAACCCATCTCAGTCTCTTCCTCACCTACTATCTTGATGCGAGGGGTATGGAAGCTTATCAGGATTTAAAGTTAACTGGTCAAAATCTGCACTACTTCATTTAGATGACTCTGTCCACAACTCTACTAACATCCCCATCCCCAGTTTAAATATTTAGGCATTGAGCTTACCCTGCTTAAACCAGATTAAGTATAACTATTCTGTTACTTTCAACAACGTTTTGAAGGATATGGAAAAATAGATGAGTCTCCCCTTGTCAGTTCAAGCTTGTATCTCAGAGGTTAAAAGGAATTTTTTAACCAGGCTCAATTTTATGAGCTCAATGCTACCTCTCTCCCCTCCGGCTGGCTACTGGCGCAAATTACAATCAGCGGTATCTAAATTTATCTGGAAAGGCGAATGGCCATGACTTAAGATGTCTACTCTACAGAGGAGGAGAGAAGATGGTGGCCTTTCAGTTCCCAACTTTAAACACTATTTCTGGTCCTTTGTCTTAAGACCCCTCCTTCCCTGGTTTAACCCAGATGTGTCCGTTTGCTGGCGTCCCTTAGAGAGTGCTATGACAGAGCCTTGGTCCCTCCATGACGTTCTTTTTGCCAATGTTTCCAACAAACAGTGCCAGCTAGGTTTGGCCCCATTATCTTTCATCTTATCAAAACTTGGAGATTAGTTGAAACATACCGCCATATAGCTTGGAACCGGAACACATTTTCTCCATTGTTCAATAATACAGCACTCCTGATTGCTCAAAGGCCGATAACAGCCCCACAAAAGACATTTTTGGCAAGGTTGTTACCCGTCTCTGACTTACACAAAGCATTCAGTCTGCCACATTCCTCTTTTTTCTTATACCTTCAGTTAGGATCAGCACTCAAGGCACATGGTGTCCCCTGGCAGTGAGCTCTGCTCATCCATCCTACTCGAATGTTATTTACTATGCAGCCTAAAACCTGTGGAATGGTATCCAGGCTTTATCAGTTCTTGGTGATATCTGGCTGCTCTGCCCTTCCTATTGAGAGGGTCTGGGCATGCGATTGCCCAGGACTTAGTGACGATCTCGACTGGCATGATGTATGGTCTAACATTTCAGAAGTATCACGCAATCCAGACCATCAGAAGATTCACTACAATTACATTCATAGGACATATCTCACCCTCGTTAAAATGCACCACATCAACATAATTAACAGCCCTTTATGAACTTTCTGCCCAACTAAAGCTCAAGGTACATATCTTCACATGTTCTGGTACTCCTCTCTTGTTGGTCAGTTCTGGAACAATATTGCATCTAAAATGTCTGCCTTGATCATATATAACTGTACCCGTTGCTGTCAATGTTTTGCTTCTGAATGACTTGTCAGCCTTCCAGCTCTCCAAAGCTCAAACGTGCTGTGTTTGCTGGACATACAGCTGCTAAGAGGATGATTGCAACCCGTTGGAAAACAGCTAAGGACTTGTCTGTTCGTACATGGATCCTTTCTCCTTTGGATGTCGTGTATATGGAATTATCTAGTACTCGCATAGGTGGAGCCTCGGGAAAGACTCCCTACACTTGGCACAGCATTGCTGAGGCCTTGAAGTCCATGCTGTGGGTTTGTGCTGCAGCCTTAACTTTGGATTGCGTATGTGACTGGTCCCCTGTCTTGTGTCTTTCTGTGTGTGTCTGTTTGTGTATGTGTTGTTTTGTCTCCTTCCCTCCCATCTTTCCTCTGGGTTTTGTGGCCCGGGGACGCATTCCTATGTCCCAGTGTGTTGTTTGTAAGTGTAACTGTGAATGTTATTTTTTTTAATATAAAAAAAATCAGATAAAAAACCTCACACTGCACCGCTCCTCTGTTCACTTCACTTGTTACTAATTGCTGTTTAATCTGCTTCAAGACACTATTACTGACAGGACCAGGAATGGATCAGCCCCAGCAAACATCCAGGACGTGGTCAAACCCGACCCCACTCCGCTCTGGCTCAGCCAACCTGCTTGCTGCCCCCTCACAGCGAGGGACAGCTAATCACTTAACGAAGTCTGGACTGTTTGCTGTCCTCAGAATCAGAATCAGAATCAGAAATACTTTATTGATCCCCGAAGGGAAACTCTGTGTTGCAGTTGCTCAGATATTAGAAATATAAATAAAGAAATAAAGAAATATAAGGAGTATGGATATTTACAGTTAAAGGAATATTATGATACAGTATTTACATAAATAACATAATTAAGGTGTTGTAATGGTGAAAAGTAATAATAATAATAATAATAATAATAGTAGCAGTTGAGTATTGCACACATTACAAGCCAGTGTTATTGCACAAAACAGATAATAATGTCCAGTTTCAACCTCTCTGAGTGTCTGTGTGTCGGACACTTAGAGGGAGGAGTTATAAAGTTTGATGGCCACAGGAGGAATGACTTCCTGTGGCGCTCTGTGGTGCATTTTGGGAGAATGAGTCTATCACTGAAAGTGCTCCTGTGATTGAGCAGCAAGCCATGGAGTGGTGCGAGACATTGTCCAAGATGGCAGTAGTTTGGACAGCGTCCTCCTCTCTGACACCACCAACAGAGAGTCCAATCCACCCCCACGACGTCACTGGCCTTGCGAATCAGTTTGTTGAGTCTGTTGGCGTCCGTTACCCTCAGCCTGCTGCCCCAGCATGCAACAGCAAAGAGGATAGCACTGGCCACCACAGACTCATAAAACATCCTCAGCATCTTCCTGCAGATGTTGAAGGACCTCAGCCTCCTCAGAAAGTAGAGACGGCTTTGGCCCTTCCTGTAGAGGGCTTGAGTGTTCTTGGCCCAGTCCAGTTTATTGTCTAAGTGCACTCCCAGGTATTTGTAGTCCTCCACAATGTCCACACTGACCCCCTGGATGGAAACAGGGCTCACTGCTGCCTTGGCTCTCCTTAGATCCACCACCAGCTCCTTGGTCTTTGTCACGTTGAGCTGTAGATGGTTCTGCTCACTCCATGTGACAAAGTCCCCCACCACAGCTCTGTACTCCACTCAGCTCCTGGCTCCTAAACGGTGGAATGAGCTCTCTACTGACATCAGGCTGGCTGAAAGACTACGCATCTTCTGCCGAAAGCTAAAAACACATCTCCTCCAACTGCACCTTGGATAAAAAAATGTATACTCTATATATAGTTCTCGAAGCTACACTTTCATATGCCTCTTTGTAGTTTTGGTTATTTAAAACTAATTTACTTGCACTTACTACTTCTTGTCCGGAGTTTGAATATACAGGATTAATTGCACTTGATTGGAAGTCGCTTTAGATAAAAATGATAGGTTTTTTTTTCCTACATTTTGTGAAAAACATATTTTCGTACTTCTTTTTAAACTGGGTCATACTTGGACATTGCTTTAACTATCCATTCTACAGTTTCACTCCACATATAGAAATACAACAAGTCTTTAATGTTGTACATGAACACAATAATGTTTCCTAAAGAACTCTCCCCACTAAATTATATCCCCAAATATTATTTTTGAATGTTGCCAGGGACTATGTTGTTTATTGCTTTAAACAGTATTTGTGCAAATGAACCAGATCATTGAATTTCAGTGTTTTTGTGTTTGTGTGTTCTCTGTAACTTGTATTATGAATTAGCCATATTGCTATTTTTTGCAATACTGCTAGTGATGATAGTGTACATTTATAAGTATTCCCACAGTTATTTAAATATGGTAATACGAGTGAACATTAAAGAATGTGGAGTGATTTTTGTTCCAGAATGTGTTTTGCCATATTAAGTACAGAAACGATTCTTAAAAGATTGTTCTGGACATGTGTTATGTGGGGTTGCCAGCTTATTTTGTCATTTTTTATTACACTATGAAATTATTATATTTGTATTACTATTTTGGTATCCACACGTCCACTTGTATCTGTACTTCAGTAAATTAGCAAATAACATGATTTTAGTTTTACTAAAGTTAATGATAGTTGGTTTTTGTCAAATCATCTTTTTGTTTTGCATAATTCTAAAGTAATAATATTAGTAGTTCCTTTAAATTTCCCCCAGAGCAACAAGTATTCTCGTCATCTGCGAATAGTACTAATATTTTTGGTACCTTGCAAATGTCAATTATGTAAAGAAGAACCCGTTTTTGACCCAATACTGACCCCTGGGGGATGCCACAAGCAATGTCCAAGCATGAGATGAACAGTCTCACAACTCCACGTGTTGTTTCCTTTCTCTGAAGAAAGTTCTCACCCAGCCCCTGATCCCAAAACCTTCCAGGTGGTTGATAAATGTGTTATGATTCATTTTGTCAAAGGCTTTTTAAGATCTATGAAGACTCCATCTGAATATTATTTATTGTCCATTGCATTCGTAATCTCCTCAATTGAGTCATTGTTTGCCAGTGATGTTGAGCAGTTTGATCTGAATCCATGTTGACTGTCTTCTATTAGTTTTGGTTAATTTAAAATGTATCCAATCTGTTATTGAATAGTTTTTCTTTGATTTTTGAGAATTGTGGAAGTATAGAAACCGGCCATGAATTTGTGAATGGTGTCTGTCCCCCGTTTCATACCGTGGCACAACACAAATTTTCGTTTTGTTGGGAAAGTTACCACTTAAAAATAATAGATTACAGATGTATTTTAACCTTATTTACAATTGTCACATCAATCCCATTGCACTCAGTACATGTTTTGTATTTGCATTATTTACAATATATATTATTTCCTTTTCCTCCACCGCTGTGAGGAATATTGAGTTTCATTCCAATCGTCGCATGGCAGTGGATCTGGAATTCTTTCTGCCAGGTTTGGTCCAACACTTACAAAGAAACTGTTAAAAATGTTTTTAATAATATTACAATAATATGTCCCAAAATCTTTTAATATTGTCTTTGTTGTTATTTCATATTTAACTGTAATAAAACAAAAAGTACAACAAAACACTCAGGATCTGGACAATTTACATTTGGATAGAACAGTTACTATTTATACTGATATGTGCATTCACAACAATAAAATATATAATTATATAATATATTTTACAATAAAATATTATAAAAAATGGCATTCAGTGCAGAACTATGTTACCCATGTTGTTCACCTTCACCCCAGCCCTCCTACTGAGAGGACCTAATCAGGCCCACCTGCATGCATGCACCCCCCCCAACATCACAGGACAAACCATAGCAAAAACACTATAAACCTATAAACCCACTAAACAGGCCTATGTCAAATGAAATGATAAGGTAGCACTTTAACTAAAACAACATTATAATTAATATAAAATTAAGGATTAAGCAGAAGCAAGACTTAGTTATTTTTAGGAACAGAGGCTGGTGACCATCAGGGAACCCTCATTGCTGAACCCTGCATGCTGTACTATACCTAAGCTTCATGCCTCCCTTTAATTGCACTTTTTATTCCACCACATTTATCTGAAAACTGTAGTTAAGAGCTCATTTTAAAGTCAAGGTTTTACCAACAAACGTATAATCATTTTATAATATACTAATATAATTCCACTAACTGTATAGAACGTAGTTTGAATCAGCTCCACCTCAACCACACTCCTTACACAGTAATGCTTCAATTCAATTCAATTTTATTTATAGTATCAAATCA
>NW_022605588.1:370404-371396 GCF_008692095.1 Etheostoma spectabile | reverse complement strand
GAGTTATCTCGAGACACTTTACAGATAGAGAAGGTCTAGACCACATTCTACAATTTACAACAATTACAACCATTACAACCAATTCCCCATTAGAAACCTAATACAAATCCAGTATTATATCACTCTGGCAGGGGCCACGTATGGAGTACTACAAGTGAATGTTTCTGCTTAATATTTTCAAAATCATCGATGTGATCAATAAAAAAAAATCAAGTGAACTGTAAACATTCTACATATGCTGCAAGACCACAATGAGGAAAGAGGACTAGTAATGTATGTTACATAATACACTCATTAGGTATAACTGTCAAATCAAATGCAATGCATTCTGTTTTAAATTACACAGAATAATGGAATGGAAACCAGACTGGTTGATAAGTAGAGGGTAATTCATAATATATAGAATAACATATAACATGTAGAGTAACATATAATCTGGGGCCAGGCCATTAAGACCAATCTACTGTCAACCCACATAAAGACATGAACAGAAAATGTCTGAACAAATATTTCCATTCAGAATAGAATAAAACAGAAATGAAAAACCTAATCCGGTTTGAACCACACACACACACACACACACACACACACACACACACAAACACAACCTGGGCATGTTTCAATCTTTTAAAGGCTGTTACCAATATTATCTCATCTCTCAAATGCATATCTCCATACATAAACTCTCCCTATTGGCTGAGAAACCCACTATAATGTGTTGTATTTTGATAGGCACACATTCCATGTTAATCTGTTGGAACAGAGTCTGTGTGTGGATGATAAGAAGCTCTACTTACTACAAATCTTTAATTTCACTGTTACTGTTAAACTACAGTAGGATATTAATCAAGCCCCAAAACGCTGTATATTCAGTGTAATCACATCATTTCCAGTCTCTGAGCAGCTGTTCTTCAACACCATCTGCAAGAGCAACACAGCAGCTTTATCAGCTGTTCACAGTTTATTTTTTCATTTATTTGTTTATTTGAAAA
>NW_022605588.1:370262-370394 GCF_008692095.1 Etheostoma spectabile | reverse complement strand
TGTACACTGATCAACATTCAAAGCAAATGCACGCGTACCCGAGTTAGCCATAGGCTAGTTTTCATCGGCAGTCACCTAGCCAGATGTTATTAGGCATCCTAAAATAATAAACAGTTATAATACAATGAAGAT
>NW_022605588.1:367365-370237 GCF_008692095.1 Etheostoma spectabile | reverse complement strand
ATTTATACAATAGACAAAAGGTTAACAATTACAATGTTAAATCACAACAATCGAATGAACAAGATAAGCAAATAAAATCTAAAATAGATGATCCAGTTATTGTTGGGGGATGGGACCAGCGTCAGTGTTGACACTGTTGATTTTCAATCGTCCGTTTCTTAACATTACTCTTAAATGAGTAATAGGATGGGGACTCTCTAACTAATGGTGGTACCGAGTTCCACTGATGTGATGCTGTAAATGAAAAGACGGCCCGGCTGAATGCAGATGTTCTGAGTGGGATTGTGCCGTCCCTCCTTGCTGCACCTCTGGTAACTCTGTTTGCATTTGAGTTAAAGTTGATAAGGCCAGACAAAGGAGGAGGAGCCAAACTGTGCATGATCTTATAAACTAAGCAGACATTTCTGTATTTTATGAGGTTTTCCAACTGAGCAGTTTATACTTCTTTAGAATATGGCGATGATGGTAACGAAATGGCTTTTTGTCTAGAGTTTTAAGTGCTTGTTTGTATAATGATTTCAGTGGTTTTAAAGCTGTAGAGTGTGCATTGGACCAACTTATGAGACAGTAGGTGATGCGGCAGAGAACCAATGAGTGGAAGTATAGCTTAGCTGCCTCAGTTGATAGGAGGTTTCTGATATACCTGAAATTGGCCAGACTGAACTCTATTTTATTACAGACCCTCTTTATGTGGGTTTTGAAGGCAAGGTTTGAGTCTAAGTGTATTCCTAAATACTTGTATTCTAAGAAACCATTAGTCTGTGTCTTGAAATGGAAATGTCTTGCTCTGCGTCTATCCGGGAGCCGTAATGAACATACAAAAAATGTTTTTGAAACATTCAGTGCAAAAAACAGTGGTTAAGCCAGGATTTAACCTTCCCTAGCAATCGTTAGCTTAATTGCAACCTCTTCAGCAGTCTTACCATGAGTAAAAATAACTGTATCATCAGCATACATTAAAATATCACACTTTCCACAAACAGAGGGTAGATCATTAATATATGCTAAAAAGGGTTGGGCCAAGTATGGATCCCTGCGGGACCGGTGGAAAGACCAAGTGGTTTAGTTATGGGTACCAATTTTGACATTTGAGAGCGGAGTGAGAGTAAGATTTGATAAGTTGACCAAGCTTGAAGAGATATCCAAATTCAGTAATATTACATAGGATGTATGATTAACTGTGTCAAATGCTTTCTTTAAGTCAAGGAACACAGCCCCAACAACCCCGCCTTTATCCAGTGATGCCGGAACTTTTTCTATGAAGTAACATGGAGCCGTTTCAGTCGAGTAGTTGGCCCTGAATCCAAATTGCATTGGGTGCAGTGGAAAGGAGCTGTTGTTGAGATGGTCGATGATTTGTTTGTTAATCAGTTTTTCAGATACCTTGGATACTACAGGTACAACACTGATGGGCCTATAGTTGGAGGTCAGTAGCGGGTCACCACCTTTGAATACAGGGGCCACAACAGCAGGCTTCAATGAATCTGGAAACCATCCTTGGGCCAGTGAAGTATTGATTATGTGTGTTAGTGGGGTAACTATTGAAGAGCTGATCCCTTTCAGAATAAGTGTATCCATACCATAGACATCCTTAGCCCTTGATGGTTTGAGAGATGTAACTGTTTTTATAACCTCCTCCTCTGATTAGGTCTTAGGTTAGGGCTGGCTCTGTAGTATTAGCTGTGCATGGATTGTTTTGTTGTATTGCTAAACTTTGGGCGTAGTGTCTATGACTCCCACAAAGTATTGATTAAGGTCTGTGCCACATTGGTCGGACACGTCAAGTTGTGTCATTTGCTTTTAGTACAATTGGCTTCGTTATACTAATGTTTTGACCGGTTCATTTTTGAATCGGATTCCATATGGCTTTGAGTTACCATTGATTTCAATAATTATGATGAAAAAGTCCGCCTTTGCTTTTTCAGTTCACTAGTACTTTGGTTCTTAGCCTAACGAAGTATGCGTTGTGGGACATCTTGACTTTTGGCTATTTTAAAGCATTGTCCCGCTCCTTCATTAATTTAGGACTTTCTCATTCACCCAGGGAAGACCCTGTTCTTGTTTTTATATTATTCTAATAGAATTCATAACTGTAGATAGCATTTTTCAGTAAAAATTTGACATGGTCATTTCTAAATCATTTTCAGGAAGGGCTCATCCCAGTTTATGTTTTTTATGGGCTTTGAAGTCCTCTTGTTTGTTTTTCGGTATACCAAAAAATCCTTATTGCCAGTGTTTGTAAACGCCTGCAAGTGAGTTTTCTTGATATAAGCACCTATTATGATCCGACAGCCCAGTTATCATATTGAATGATTTTGTGATCCTTTCTGGTCTGTTACTAAATATAGGTTGATTTGGGTACTGGTGCAATTTGTTGCGTGTTGGACCTTTAACCAATTGAACCAGATTAAAAACCATCAGTAATTTGCTTGAGCTTCATTCTTGAGTAACGACAGAGAGACAGAGGTGGCCATGTACCGCCATCCGCCGCCAGCTTCATGTAACGTGATGTGACATGCTCACTCATTTGACTTCAGAGCCTGAGGAGTGGTGTATGCAGCTCAGTGAAGCTGTGCATTGATTTCACTGTGCCTTGCTTAGGATAGTTCATGTCTGCTATGTCTTAGACAGAAAAAAAAACACCCAGAACCTGTGCAGTACTGTAGATCGACTGTATTGTTCTGTCTGTCCTTGTTTCTTTCTGGTGTAGGATGGGGACTCTCTAACTAATGGTGGTACCGAGTTCCACTGATGTGATGCTGTAAATGAAAAGACGGCCCGGCTGAATGCAGATGTTCTGAGTGGGATTGTGCCGTCCCTCCTTGCTGCACCTCTGGTAACTCTGTTTGCATTTGAGTTAAAGTTGATAAGG
>NW_022605588.1:367047-367340 GCF_008692095.1 Etheostoma spectabile | reverse complement strand
GGCCAGACAAAGGAGGAGGAGCCAAACTGTGCATGATCATAAACTAAGCAGACATTTCTGTATTTTATGAGGTTTTCCAACTGAGCAGTTTATACTTCTTTAGAATATGGCGATGATGGTAACGAAATGGCTTTTTGTCTAGGCAAACTGTGCATGATCTTATAAACTAAGCAGACATTTCTGTATTTTATGAGGTTTTCCAACTGAGCAGTTTATACTTCTTTAGAATATGGCGATGATGGTAACGAAATGGCTTTTTGTCTAGAGTTTTAAGTGCTTGTTTGTATAATGAT
>NW_022605588.1:366862-366957 GCF_008692095.1 Etheostoma spectabile | reverse complement strand
TTAGCTGCCTCAGTTGATAGGAGGTTTCTGATATACCTGAAATTGGCCAGACTGAACTCTATTTTATTACAGACCCTCTTTATGTGGGTTTTGAA
>NW_022605588.1:366060-366852 GCF_008692095.1 Etheostoma spectabile | reverse complement strand
GAGTCTAAGTGTATTCCTAAATACTTGTATTCTAAGACAACCATTAGTCTGTGTCTTGAAATGGAAATGTCTTGCTCTGCGTCTATCCGGGAGCCGTAATGAACATACAAACTGTTTTTGAAACATTCAGTTGCAAAAAACAGTGGTTAAGCCAGGATTTAACCTTCCCTAGCACATCTGTTAGCTTAATTGCAACCTCTTCAGCAGTCTTACCATGAGTAAAAATAACTGTATCATCAGCATACATTAAAATATCACACTTTCCACAAACAGAGGGTAGATCATTAATATATATGCTAAAAAGGGTTGGGCCAAGTATGGATCCCTGCGGGACCCCGGTGGAAAGACCAAGTGGTTTAGATTTATGGGTACCAATTTTGACATATTGAGAGCGGAGTGAGAGATAAGATTTGATAAGATTGACCAAGCTTGAAGAGATATCCAAATTCAGTAATTTATACAATAGGATGTTATGACTAACTGTGTCAAATGCTTTCTTTAAGTCAAGGAACACAGCCCCAACAACCCCGCCTTTATCCAGTGATGCCTTAACTTTTTCTATGAAGTAACATGTAGCTGTTTCAGTCGAGTAGTTGGCCCTGAATCCAAATTGCATTGGGTGCAGTGGAAAGGAGCTATTGTTGAGATGGTCGATGATTTGTTTGTTAATCAGTTTTTCAGATACCTTGGATACTACAGGTACAACACTGATGGGCCTATAGTTGGAAGTCAGTAGCGGGTCACCACCTTTGAATACAGGGGCCACAACAGCAGGCTTCCATGAATCTGGAA
>NW_022605588.1:365851-366036 GCF_008692095.1 Etheostoma spectabile | reverse complement strand
TGATTATGTGTGTTAGTGGGGTAACTATTGAAGAGCTGATCTCTTTCAGCATAAGTGTATCCATACCATAGACATCCTTAGCCCTTGATGGTTTGAGAGATGTAACTGTTTTTATAACCTCCTCCTCTGATACTGGTCTTAGTGTTAGTGCTGGCTCTGTAGTATTAGCTGTGCATGGATTGTTT
>NW_022605588.1:365760-365841 GCF_008692095.1 Etheostoma spectabile | reverse complement strand
ATTGCTAAACTTTGGGCGATAGTGTCTACTGACTCAACAAAGTATTGATTAAAGGCCTGTGCCACATTGGTCGGACACGTC
>NW_022605588.1:365100-365750 GCF_008692095.1 Etheostoma spectabile | reverse complement strand
CATTTGCTTTTAGTACAATTGGCTTAGTTATACTAATGTTTTGACCGGTTCATTTTTGAATCTGACTCCATATGGCTTTTGAGTTACCATTTGAATTTTCAATAATTATGATGAAAAAGTCCGCCTTTGCTTTTCTCAGTTCACTAGTTACTTTGTTTCTTAGCCTAACGAAGTTATGCCTATTGTGGGACATCTTTGACTTTATGGCTATTTTTAAAGCATTGTCCCGCTCCTTCATTAATTTTAGGACTTTCTCATTCACCCAGGGAAGACCCTGTTTCTTGTTTTTATATTTAATTCTAATAGAAAATTCATTAACTGTAGATTGCAATTTTTCAGTAAAAATTTGACTGGTCATTTCTAAATCATTTTCAGGAAGTAGCTCATCCCAGTTTATGTTTTTTATGGCTGCTTTGAAGTCCTCTTGTTTGTTTTTCGGGATACCAAAAAATTCCTTATTGCCAGTGTTTGTAAACCGCCTGCAAGTGAGTTTTCTTGATATAAGCACCATATTATGATCCGATAGCCCAGTTATCATATTGAATGATTTTGTGATCCTTTCTGGTCTGTTACTAAATATAAGGTCGATTTGGGTACTGGTGCAATTTGTTATGCGTGTTGGACCTTTAACCAATTGAACCAGATTAAAA
>NW_022605588.1:354073-365090 GCF_008692095.1 Etheostoma spectabile | reverse complement strand
CCAGATTAAAACCATCAGTAATTTGCTTGAGCTTCATTCTTGAGTAACGACAGAGAGACAGAGGTGGCCCATGTACCGCCATCCGCCGCCAGCTTCATGTAACGTGATGTGACATGCTCACTCATTTGACTTCAGAGCCTGAGGACGTGGTGTATGCAGCTCAGTGAAGCTGTGCATTGATTTCACTGCTGCCTTGCTTAGGATAGTTCATGTCTGCTATGCTCTTAGACAGAAAAAAAACACCCAGAATCCTGTGCAGTACTCTGTAGATCGACTGTATTGTTCTGTCTGTCCTTGTTTCTTTCTGTTGTCCAACGCTTGGGTCCAGCGTGAGATACCTCAACAACTACAGTATAAGATCGATGGATTGTGATTAACACCCTCACACACACATGCGACCATTGTAGATTTTCCTGTATGGAACACTGCTATCTACGTCACTTTTTCAAGATTTGTTAACCTGGCCCTTCTTGGGACAAATTAACACTTCACTGATCGCCTGGGCAACAACATTCATGTGCCCCTCTCTGAAAAGAAGAAAGAAAAAAGATTGCATTATAGTCACCGTCATCAAGTACATTTTAATAATAAATATCTCATCAAGTGCATTCAAGAGAATTTTAACAGACGCTCCAATGCAACAGTGAAAAAATAAAAAAATTCTTGGACAAAAGGCTGCCACATTAAAAAATATATAATATATTACATTCATGGCCAGACACAAGACATATACAGTACACCCCTCCTCATACCTGGAGGTGTCTGAGGTACCTGGGGTAGTTGTGTACTTCCTGTCCAGCATGCAATGAGTTCATAAACCATTTTGAACTTCCAGAACTGAGCCAAAATCAGCTTTTTTTAACCCCATTTTAATTTAAGGACTAACGATGACCTTCATTTTGACTCTCAATGTCACTGCTAATAGAGTTAACAGGTTAGTTCCATCGCTATTGAGGATGTCTCCCATTGGAGATAGTTCAGAAAAAGGATGAATGAATGAAAAGAAATGGACATCCTCTAGATGGCGCTGTTGACTGTCTCATTTCCCAAGAGACAAGAAGAGTGTTTGCACTCTTGGAGCTGAACACTCTTTCCGCTGTAATCACTGTGTTTTCTATGGATTATGTCGAGTGTGGATGTGAATTTGGTCTATGTGCTATTTTAATTCCTTTATTAGTTATTTTTAGAGGCAGCTGTAGACATTTTCCAGTCTTTTGTAAGTTTATATTAATCACATACCGGTTGAATTTAGGTGGTAGTAAGTTAGTTAGTTGTTAGTTAAGTCTTCATACTGTAGTATAATTGTAAGTAGCATTTGGTTGTAGATCTATCCAAATCTCGCGATGTATCGCAGTTGGTATTCACCAAGGCGAGAGTACGCATTTGCTTTGACGTTCTTGCGTTATTCACATGTTGCCATTACGTCCAATACTGTGCGTATCCCACTCGGTCTCACTAGCTCGGGGGAACAGTCGGTAACACTACTACTACTTGAGCTTTAGTTGGAGCTGCTGGGTTCAGTGTGAGAGAGGCTATGTCAAGCGGACAAGTACTGGGTAGTGAAGCAGACGGGAACGGAGGAATAATGGGTGAGTTTTATCACTTTTCTCAACCTTTCCTCGTCCGTGTGTAAAGTTGACTCAAGTCTGACGTTAACTTTTTGAAGAGTGTGCTTGTGTTTAGCCAACCGTTTCTATATAAGCGAAGCGAAGTGCTTGGACATTAAGGGGGAACCCGCTCGGGAACAACGTTAACGTTAGCTTAGCCCGGGAAACTACTCTCACAACAAACTTCATGTCAAAATCTGATTTTAATGTCTCGCTTGTCTTGCGTTTTTGCGCAGCGTAGTTAGCTAACGTTAGCTTAAAGTTGTACACATCGGGAAGAATGTGGTCTTCCGGTAATTTGGTTTTAGGTACGGCTAACCAACGTTAGTTAACCCGTTTTGCCTGGGCGCTAACGGGCCACCATGCTGGGTTATGCTGTAACTTGAAAGTTGATTTTGAATTTGTATTAGAGTGAAAACAACTTCGAACTGGCTCTTAATGAGCGCTAGAAGGACTTGTAGCAGTAGGTTCAACGTTATAGCAACGTTACTATCTCCAGAAGCATGAATGGAGTTTGGCTCCCTTGCTAAATAACATGTAGTATTGCACGTTATTAATGTTAATAGTTCCGTGACGTTAGTTGGTGTACAGCCTGGCATTTCCTGTTATTGTAGTGAGTAACATCAGCTAAGTAGTCAAGCCTGCTCCTTACAAGAGGAGGGAACGTTCTGCTGTTACAGGGAAACCCACCACAAGTTTTTCGGTTTAACGTTGGGCTTTTGACGTTGTTTAGCAGCAATACGATTGGACAGCGTGAGGAATATTAGCTGACGGTACATAGGTGGGTGTTGTCCCCCCAGGTGGTCTAACAGGTCTGGCTGGAGGAACGTTACTGAAAGAAGAAAACTTGTCACATTGAGATGTCCGTGAACGTTACATTACTAGATCATGTCCATTGACAGCCACAGGAATACATCTTTATTCAGCACTTCTATGTATCCACGTGAACCATAACGTCATTCATTTAACCCATGAACCTGTTAAGTTTGTGGTTAGTTGACAGACTGTTATTGTATTGTGAAATGTTTTGATGATACATACCTGGTCATCCCACTGCAGTCTGACTCCCAGAATTCAGCTCTGATTGGATGTGCTGTATCCATTACACAGCCACACAACCATACGCTTGTTGTAGTTTAACTTGCCATTTATAAAAGAAGTGGAAGTACCGGTACATGCAGTGATTACACATCTAAGACTATAATGGCACTAAAGTTGGTAGTAAATTGCAGTCGGAGCCAAGTGACATATTGTCTGGGCTGTTTGCATAGTGGCGATGACATAGCACAGATGGGCAGGTCAGGCATTCAGCCAGGCAGAAAGAGATTTGTCAGATGGCGTGGTAGTCAAATACCAGGGGGACAGAGCTGTGTATGAGGGTGCTCTGTTTGTTCAGGTGTTAGTGTAAAAGAGCCTGATTATTTCATTAAAGTCATCAATGGAGGGTACTTTATTATTTCTATATATGCAATGAGATGGTCTTTTTCAGGTTTGTAAGTCTGGGGATCACACCACAGGTAGGATTGGGCTTCCAAGAACCCGTTCCAACTTGGTACCGTATCAATAATTAAATTCAAAAAGATTTGGAACCGATGACTGGATTCAAAACCAAATTTTCCAAACGATTCCAATAAAATAACCTTTGGAAATGTTGGTTTGTAATCCAGTCAACGGTTCCAAATTTGAGCCACGCAGGTTTTGGTTTCCGTAACAGCCACCGTACTTCCAGGCCCTCGTTGTGTTGAGTTCTTGTGGCTTTATTTTAAATTGGAAAAAGCCCAGTGAAACTGTAAATAACTCAATCTAAAAAAATGTTCTGCTTATCTGTCAAATAAGCATCTGACCCGGTTCAACTCCACCCCTCAAAGAATTGCAATGAAAAAGAAGAATTGGAATCAGAATTGTTAAAATCCAAACGATGCCCAACCCTAACCACAGGTCTAAATGAAATGTTCCTCATCCTTAGTGATGTTACAAAAGATGCATGCGGGCAGAGTAGAGAAGACAAAGTAGTAGCACATCTGTTTTGGACATCTGTTTCTTATGCTTTGGTCTAGCTTTCACTAAATTTAGTTAAGCTATCTTTCTATGAATATAGATGAAGTCTTGTGAACAAATTGTCAATGCAATTCTGTCCGCTTCAGTGTACTCCGATGTGTGTATGGAAATGGGCTGTAAATTGGATTTAGACTCAGGTGCAAGCCTTCACATCTGATTTTATATCAGACATACTATATCTCACATATATTATACCAGACATCAGATCAGGATGCATTGCATTGTAAATATGTAGCCTATCATACGGATAATTTCATTAATTTATGTTTGACTGAAACAATGATAAAATTTATATTGTGGCGATTATTTGTAACATATTGTATTATTTAGCATGTACTATGTAGACTGCCGTAACAGTTGATTTTAGGCATATAAAAAATCGGATTAGAAAGCAATATCAACAGGATATACACTTGTTTTTGTCGCAGTGTTCCCCCTTGGAATAATCCAAATAATTTTTTTAATTAATGGCATGCAGTCATGGGATTCACTGCACATGTGAAATAAGAATGCGTATTGCATGCAGCGTGAGATGCTACTGAGTTAGCATAAAGCAGCACAGTGATAACATGTGATTTAGTGGGCAGCTGGTTCAGGGTTAGGCTGAACTCTAGGTGAGTGGGAATGTTTGAATTAGTGCTGTCAAACGATCCAAATATGTAATGTCATAGTTAACTAGCAATTAATCTCAATGAATGGCACAATTTTATCTATTCCACATGTCCCTTGATTTCTTATTGTCACATTATTTTTAAACATGAAAAGTGGATTGGCTCGCTTTGTGCAAATGTTTTTTTTAATTAAAAACAACAATTGGCATATAGCCTACTGTAGTGTTCAAGACCCCCCCAGCATTCAGTTCACAACCACCAAACCCACAGATCCCTTTGGTCTGGTCAGTGGAACATTTGGTAACTTTTAAAAAGGAAACTTTCCACCCAGAATCTGACTGCTGTCCATTTCATGTCAGCGTCTCACGCTCACCATCCACTCAGAACCTTACGCTACTACTCTTTGGCCCAAACGGCGTGTGTGCGGCGTGTCTGTTGTTGTGTTTCTGGTCTAGCTAGATCCAGTGGGTGTTGTAGTTTTTCTAACGTTAGTTGTTTTTGCAACAGCATTTGAAAGAACTACAATGTTTGCTATGCTGAAAAGAACGTTTATCTTTGGGGGAAAAATTGACGCCATAAAAAAGGGTTTGCACAACGCTGTTAATAACACGTTTAACTGACACCACTAGCTTTAATCAACATGCTTCACAATGTAAAGCTGTCTACTATTGAATATTTTTTCAAATTATCACTTGTGTTCCACTTTCAGATATGACTTCACTGACATGCACTGATAGTTCCCCTCTTCTTTTAGCGACATGTCATTTTTTAAGAGGTATGTCGCGCTTGTTTTACTGGCAGATTCATCTATAATTATGTATGTAAGACATGGTGCCCCCTGGCATACAGCTACCTTTGTTCAGGCCACACTCTTTGTCATACAGGGCTGATAATAAGCCACAACTAGTCCTACTAGTTCAGCTACCAGAAAAGTAACATTCATCACATCAGTATTTTTGCTCAACGGATGTACATTGCTGGGATAAAGCCTGACATGCTGGATGTTCAACCCGTCCGCTAACTATTTTGCCATAGATGTCACGTTCCCTATTGTTGAATTCGGGGCTATTCAAATAAGGTAAAATGTAAAACCGTTAAGCTTAAAAACACTAAACAGGAGTTTTCTGAAAAAACTCTCTCGTCTCTGAAACTCTGTCCATTTCCCATGTGAGACAAAAAAATCTAATTTGGGACTTTTTTCAGACACAGTGTGAATAGAGCCAAGTGGTATCAACAGAGCAGCTTGAAATAATAATAGTGTGGGATGATGCACGATATGTCTGAGCTCCACTGAGGTCGTGAGAAGGGGTTTTATCAGAAAGCATTGGTATCCTCTCGGTGCTGTTTGTTTAATTCCTGTTCAGTGCTCAGAGCCCTGCCTCTGGATGAGTTGGACCTCTTTGTAACCCCAGCTTCCTGGAGGCTCACCGCATTGTTTCCTGTAGTTTAGCACAGCAAAATGTACCGTGCATGTCCCTTATTGTCGCAGTGATTTCATTTGCCAGTGACATTGGCCTGGAGCTTCAGCTGAAGACACATATGTTGGTTCTGTTTTAGAGAATGGAACTTGTTCCGCCTTTTGACAATAGTATCTACTATGTAAAGAGTGCTTCCCCCCTAATATCTTTTTACATTGACTTTGTGTAGTACAAAAAAGGTGCCTCAGTTGTTGTTTTTGTGACAGTAAAACAATAGGTAGGAATAGTGAGACAATGTGTCTGCCTGTAACTGAAAGTTGATGCACAAACAGACCCAAACGTAGCCTACTATTTTCTGTAAGTAGTGTGTGAATGTGTGGTTATAGTTTGGCTGAGAAATTGCAACCTAGCTCAGTGCTCGTCACACCTCTGCTGTAGGTTAAGGCACCTCACCACCAATGCATCATCTCACAACTGCTGCTGACGCTATTTGTGTAACATGCATTTAAAATTGCATGCACCAAAAATGCAGTAATACATTAAAAATAATATTTTAAGGGAAAAAAGTAGACACACTGACGGCATTTGAGTAATAGTTTATGAAATTATGATAAGGCTGGGCAATTTATCAATATTATATCCATATCTTGGTATGAGTCTAGATATTGTCTTAGATTTTGAATATAATAATATGGCATATGTGTTGTCTTCTCCTGGCTCTGAAGGCTACATTACATTAAAGTGATGTCATTTGCTGAACTTAGCAGACTGTTCTATTATGTGCCTTAAGCCCCTTTTAATTATTTCCATGTTATTGATGGTTATTTCTCAAAAATCTCATTGTGTAAATATTTTGTGAAAGCACCAATAGTCTACACTACAATATCATCGCAACATCGAGGTATTTGGTCAAACATATTGTGAAATTTGATTTTCTCCATGTCGCCTAGCCCTATATTTATAATGACGTGTTATTGGTAATGTGCTTTACAAAACATCTTTTCTCTACCAAGTTATGTGCACCAATGCTTGTAGTATGTGAAAGCACACAGTGTCAACCAGAGAAATCATTTTCAATTCAACATGCCAGGAGTTTTGACCTAATGGCTTTTGTGTACTATGCGAATCCCTTTCACATTAAGGCTGAGCTTATGTTTGCAGCCGTTTGCTGAATGTTTGACTGCTCTGCTGTTCGTCAACTGTCTTCAACAGGAAGCAGTAGGGAGAGGGCCCTGGGACGTAGGGGGGAGAGAGAGAGAGAGAGAGAGAGACTTCTTAAATGCTGACATTAACTGGGGACCGCTCCTTTAAACACGGGGGGAAATAACGGCTTGATGATATTGTACAGTTGCTGTACTGTAGGTATGACTTTGTTGGATACTGTAGTAGTGATGTGCTAACGTTCACGGAAGCTTTCCAGTCAGACTCTTGTCGTACACACTAGTTTTAAGGGTTTCCACCAGAATCCTGGGTACCTGAGGTGGTTAGTGTGGCGGTGCAGCACATGTGGGTATGGTAAATGTATGTCCAGCTGGTAAATGCAAGACTTGAGACTTTCCTCACTCTCTCACTGCTTTAGTAAATTATTCCTCAAACATATTACCTAATTGATATGATGCAGTACATGATACTAGGGCTGAACAATATATTTTATATTACATCAATATATGAGCCTAGATATCGTCTCAAATTTTGGATATCGCATTATCACCCTAGTATAATCTTTTCCTGCTTTTAAATGCTACATTAAAGTAAAGGTATGTGCTTTTCTGACCTTACCTAGCAGTTGTATTAATTTCCTTCACCCACTTAGTCATCATATCCATGTTATTGGTGGTTATTTATCAAAAATCTCACTGTGTAAATATTTTCTGAAAGTTCCAATAGTCAACCCTACAATATCACCGCACTATCAATATGGATGTATTTGGTCAAATATATCCAGATATTGATTTTCCCATACTGCCCAGCTAGGCTCAAGATATCGATATTATCAGGATACAGCAATTCTGCGGTAATCAATATGTATTGCTACACAATCTTATAATGATACATCATTATATCATTGGTCTAACTCTGACTATAATATATGACTATATAATAATATATACATATCAGTACAATACTGAGCCTCTAAAGTTGCTGCTATATATTTAAGAAATGCCCTATATTGTAGGATGCTTCATGTCTGTTAACTGGCAAATAGAGACTGAGACCTGTTCTCCAGATTTATAGTACATCTACTGAGCTACTGTTATTTTAACCAAGCCTTTTTTAAGTGTTTCCTTTGTCCCAACAGTAACTCAATGAGCTAGATTGATATTCCCTGGTAATAGTTGTGTCCTCGTACTAATTTCTTTCTCTGGTTTGTGTCTCTGTTTTTTCCCTGCCTCGTGGACCTGCCTCATGGACCGCTGCCTCCCCATATCATTTTTTCTGTCATCTTGACAACCGGTCTACTCTCACACCCAGCTGTAAGTACTCTACTTATTACTCATCAGTCTGCAGGGCCTCTGGGCCATATCGATTGTAGTTAAGTTGGCTTATAAAAGAATCACTGAGTACGTTTACATGCTCACCAATATTCCACTAGTAATCCGAATATGACAACATTCAGAATTTGATACAGGTCACGTAAACGACACATTCCATTTGGATATGACCAATTTATATTACAAATTTCCAATTTAAACACGTGGGATTTGACGGTATTATTCAGGTTTTAGAGGCGTTCTTTGGACATGTACACGACACATTTGGAATATGCGTCTCAATCATTGTTTTTACAGCAGTTTCAGCCTGTTTTTACAGCTTATGGTTAGCTCTGTGCCTTGCTACAGTTCCATCCAGCCAACAGTTTGCAGGGCTGTGGTAGAGATGCATGGTCGATAGAATAGAAGGAGAAACACAGCTACTTTTAAACATTATGAACACATTATAAGACTTGGATATCAAGAGGTGTTGGATATGACCTAACGCCCCGACACCAACCTTTTCAAGAAGCTGGTTGAAAGAATTAAAGAGGGAGGCGGTCGAACAAGTCCATCACCGGAAAACTTTAGCACGGCTACATGTAAACAGGAATATTAGTGGAATATTCACTTTCATAAGCCATGTAAACAGCTTAGTCGAAAATTGTCTTTTTAGCAATAAGGGCAAAACCCAGAATAATATGTGCATGTAAACGCATTAAGTGCCTATGGAGCTCAACAGTCCAGCCCCTCCTCCGAGAGACCTTGGGGTCTGGAAGTAAATTTCCCATAAATTTTTCCCATTGGCGTCTGAAAAAATCTCTATATAAAGAGTTTTAGACCATGCCGTAGGCCAACCAGCTACCACCTACTCATAAACAGACAACATATCATTTAGAGTGAAAAAACAAAGTCAAAGGTACAAGACTGTGTACATGTTTTCACTATGGAGCGAAGAAACTACTCATTGTGCAGATTTAGGGCTTATACTCCAGTTGTCAATAGAGAAATTGCATTGTATTTTATTTTCGGAACCCGAAGTGGGCGGGACTGTTGAGCTCTATTACAATTCCTTTTAGTGTTCTTTCCTGTTTTTAAAATTGAGTCATTTGTATGTAGACACACCTGTGGCTCAAATAAAAGAGTTGTTTCTTTTTGGTCCACAGCTACAGAAGAACCTGGAGGGCTATGTGGGCTTTGCAAATCTTCCCAACCAAGTTTACAGAAAATCTGTGAAGAGGGGTTTTGAATTCACACTCATGGTTGTGGGTGAGTAATCCTCTTGTAGCACGCTTTTACCTTCTTGTTTCTTTGACACAATCATGCATTCATCAGATATTAACTAACACTGCTGCGAGGGTTACGGTTCCTCAATCTGTTTGCTTATCCAAGTGTGAAGGTCTTACAAGATGTTGATACATCTACATAAAGTAAATCTGTGTCCGTGTAAGAACTCCTACTCCTACTGTACATACTCATTTGTTGAGCAGTGTTGAGTTTCCCAGAAACGTCCCAGCTGAAAGCGATAGCAGCTGGCTGCCCAGACGCATTAGACACGGTTTCAGTTTAAGTTGCACGTAAAACAAGTTTCTGGCAAACCATATTTAAAACAAAAATATGCCAATCAGCAGCACAGGCAGCCCACTACTGGTGCATGTGTGCGGTTGTGTCTCTGGATTGCATGGTGGGAGGAGGTTTTCCTGTCATTCCATTCACTTAGCCAAAGTCAAAAGCCTGAGCAGCTGATTCAACGGGAGACACACCCAAACAGTCCTTCCTCTCTCTCTCTCTCTCTCTCTCTCTCTCTCTCTCTCTCTCTCTCTCTGCTGCATGTTATCCAGAGGCACCTGAGCAGGAAGCTGCTCTGAATGCCTGCATGACATCACGTCCTGTCCCCCGAGTTCACAACCCTTACCTGCCTCCAGGGCTAAAGAACAGTCTTCATGGCAATGATGTTACCCTTCTGACTTTGTTCATATAGGGCATGCCCTGTAGTGTGTCTGTCTCCCCCCCCCCGTGCTGTGCACTCTCAGGAAAGAGGCTGTTATGTGGCAATTTTGATTGCAGCTTATAATTAGAATAGCAGGGTAATTGGCAAAGGCAAGAGGAGATGAGTTGTCTGGTGAGTTGTTCCTTATTATTCTGGGGTTGATGGTAGTGTTATAAAACACATTTACCAACTGAGGACCCCTTGGTTATGGAATTTATTGTATATGATGGGATTTTTAGACACATATTTCAGAGACAGTTGTGAAGTAGGGCAAATTATTTTACAAACCGCTTACTTGTTTTCACAATATTTTAGTGCTTACTTCATTAGACATTACAAGACATTAAAAGTACAAAAATATGGTGGAAACCAGGCTGCTTACGCCCTCAGGCAAGTATAAACACTCCAGGAATGAATACATTTTTTTGGTGTTTTTATTATGGGCGCATACCACTTACACATGTGGTACACACCCAATTCCCACCTATTATATAACATCAACTACAAGGTATGGGGGGAGGGAACAAATGCATAACAATACGTTTTTATTCATCTATTTTAAAACAGGAAGTAGTGTAAGTGGAAAAGAGAAACAATCCTACACTGAGACAAGCCTACTGCCAACTTCGGTGAACTAATGTCATTATAAAAATGCAGAACATTTTGAACACTCCTGCACCACTTTCCCAAAAATCTGCAGGTCACAGTAAGCTATAACACTGAAAGGGGACTTATGCTATGAAATAAAAAATAAAAAATACGGCCTTTTGTGTGATACGTTAGCCGGTTCCAATTTGTTTCCATTCACACAAATAAGGCTGCCAGACTGGTTCTTGGTTGTTCTTCGAGAACCAGGGTTGCA
>NW_022605588.1:353861-354063 GCF_008692095.1 Etheostoma spectabile | reverse complement strand
CATGAACGTCTTGCTTGGTTGGAGGTCAAGCATAGATCTGTTAATATGTTAGTATATTTTCATGGAATTATTAATACTGGGAGTCCTAAATTTCTTCATGATAATATAACTTATTGCTCAGATATGCATTCATATTATACAAGAGGGGTGACTAGTCGACAGATTTCTTTACCACTACCTAGATCTGACTGGATGAAGAGGA
>NW_022605588.1:353732-353851 GCF_008692095.1 Etheostoma spectabile | reverse complement strand
TACAGGTCAGTCGTATATTGGAACAATCTTCCAGTTGGGATTCGGGATAACAAGGGAAAAACTGGTTTTAAAAAAAGACTTGGACTACATTTGTTTTCAATATCATAATATTGTCTGGA
>NW_022605588.1:340647-353722 GCF_008692095.1 Etheostoma spectabile | reverse complement strand
GAGGTTGTATCATGTGCTATATTATTCTTTATTATATATAGTTTGTTAGTACCTTTTACATTGTCAGTTTTGTTTGTGAATTTATATATGATATATTTGTGAGTAATTTTGATTGTATTTATTGTCTTTTGGATGTATTGTTTGGATCCCAGGAAGACTAGCTGTCGTCTCGGCGTCAGCTAATGGGGATCCTTTGAAATAAACAAATACACATACACTACACCGGTACAGCCATGCCAATACACCGTCCATGTCTTATGCAGAACTCTCTCTAGCTGATCGGGAACTCACATGCAAAACAATTATGAAACTAAACGTAAATCGCTGCAACTTGAGAACAGTTATTAGTGCAATAGCTATTTTTGCCTTTATTGGAAAATAAAAAGATAAATGAAAAAGAAAGTACAATTTAGTTTTTGGAAATGCAGTGGGAATCAAATGTGTGACCCATGGTGGGAGAGTGACGGTTGGGACCTGTTTATAACCCAGTATATATTTTTGAATGTATATGTAGTGGGGGGATAGCTATTGTTAGCAGACAAGTCAAAGTGGGCCAGTGTCATTTGTTGGTTAAAGTCAATATTTGGCAGTGATTTGCACATTGGCAGGAACTGACCTTGAAGAGCTCATTGTATTTCGGCCTGGTTGAGAGAGTGTTTAATGAGCTCTGTTGTATCCCTTCTGGAAAGAATACCCTGACATTAACAAGAGGGGCTTTTTGGAGAAGGAGACAAAATCTGACACAGACAGGAGGAAATTGATGGCTCTGCCAACAGATATACTGTATGTGCAACACTTGTGTCATGCTCTAGACTTGTTAAACCTTTACTGTCTCTTAACCCTTTTAAAGGGAAAGTCCCATTCATAAACACAGAGTGGTGAAGAGAAGATGACTGCTTTTAAGCGATAATGTCGAACGTACAGAATTTCCCCTTCACAAACGAACAGGCCACTTTTCATTTCACCTGCACATTAGCCCAGTGTCTTGGAAGCCCTATCAAATAATTAAACCTAACGTGGGCTCCCTCTCACAAGCCAAACTTTTTCTGCTTCCCTTCCACCACCCTCTTGTATGCAGTGGTAAGTGCCTTTGAATAAACCCCCATGGTTTACACAGCTGCTTGAAATTTCCTTTAAAGGAAGTGTGTTGGCTGCAGTGCAAGCCGAGCAGTGAGCCAGCGGGTTTCGGCTTGGCGGGCTTGCTCAGTGAGAGTGATCTTCCTCTAGTGCCTTGCTGCAATGAGTGACAGTGAGAGGTTTCTTCTTTATTTATCCCTGTGCAATACTCTGGCATGGAAAACTTTAATGAAGCGATGTAAATAGCAAGGAGCCTCCATTCCGCCCGTTGGTTGACGATACACACTGCATTTCTACTGAGTGATGCAAAAAACCAGACCATATAGCAGTTACGTGAGCCCTCTGTAGTACACTGGGCATATAACAAGTCCAGTCAATTCAATTAATGTAAAATGGCAGTCTGACAGGCTTCTGCTGTGTCCTTATGGTATTTGTCGAAAATTAGTATTTATTTTTATTTAACTAATTGATGTCCTAAAACTTAATTGTAATGACATCTAATCTAAAAAATTGGGAAACATCCAGGAGTCAAATCTCAGCTGGGGAGTTTTTGGTCTGTCATTGTACACTGAACAAAGTCGTATAATAGCATGGCAGGCTACACCGTTTTTCAAAGGTAGTCTTGTCTAAAAATGGACTGGAAAGCCCAACTGTAATGGAAATAGTGATGGAAAAGGAGGGCAGAGCAGTGTGCAATGCACGCCGGTTTCTTCACCTTGGTTTTTGTTTGGCTGTTAGCCATGCAGGAGAGGTGCTCCACAGCCTGTGGTTATCACTGAATTCTAATTTGGAAGACCATTTTTAAATGATTTCACAGGTGGAAATCTTATGTTTTCACATCACTTATGATGATTAAATGTCGGGGGAAAAGCACTAAAGTAAAGATTACACAGTAGACGTGACACATAGTAGGTCTGTGCAATTAATCGTGATTATGATTTTGGCCCCTAATGATCACAAAAACAGAGTAATCGAAAAAAAACAATTATTTTGCACATTACGTTTTGCACATAAACTCTTATCTTGTTCTCTATGGAAAAGTTCAAATGGGAAATGTATTAAGGGGACTTTTACACTTCTAGGTGTTTTCGCTGTCCAACTGTTCCACTGTTTTTGTAGTTCAATAAATGCAACATCTTTCCAAAAGTCAGTGAGTAATTGTGTTAAATAATTGGGATTTCCATATTGACCAAAATAATGGTGATTATAATTTTTTTTTCTCCTAACATATAGGATGATATAGAAGTTTAGTCTGGGTTGCATGACTTGAAGTATCAGTCTGAACTGGAGATAAAGATTTGACTTATAGATTAGAAAATTCTAATTCTGAAACTGTCTTACTAAAATTTGTATTTTGAAAAACTGAACTAACTATACAGCATAACCTGTTATCTATTTGCAAGACTCAGCAGTAAACCTACAATTAAAAAAAATTGTAGCACAGCGGGTTTTTTTTTAGTCAGACTCAGTGGTGAGTGAAGCTGAAGCAGAGGGACAGACAGAGTGGTAGCCGAGCCAAAGTTGATCACTTTTTAATTCATTAACTTTATCGGTCAACAGGCAAATAAAACGCTGATGCAGATCATCTGCAAACCAAAAAAAAGAAAAACTCACGGAAGTATTGGATTCTGTATTTTCTACATTGTCACTACTGGCTATTTGCTTTTTTATAACAGTTTGCAGTCACTCAGACTGCTGAATATTATAAACCAGTGTTAAGTCTGACTCAGAGCAGAAGGAATGGTGTGTGTTTTTCAGTAAGTCAAAGCTAATTCTCTTCTGATGATATTTCTGCATAATGGTTCAGTTTAGTGGTGGATTCATGACCTCATCCCATCCAAACAAGTAGCCACAGCTCTGACCAACCATGATTGGCATCTTCACTAAACCCACCACAACCCCCACCATCATAACTCTGAGATTGATGGGTTTGGTTATTCTGTAACAGGAGCTCCTCATCTTCCCTCTTCACACACTGGGCCCAGACTTGGACCTGGATCTAACTTGCCTCCTTGACCCTGCTGTTCTTGTCAGCTCTCAGCTTACCTTATTCAAGCTGACATTTTTATCGCATGCATTTTGCCTACAGTTTGCACAAAACCACAGCCTCCCCCTGGTACCCATCAGCCTTCAGTGCATATGAGTTCTCCGTTCCCTTTCAGGCTTGAAGAAATGTTTACAGTGGTTCTGCATGTTTCATCATAGACTAGCTATAATCACTGAAGCATATCTGTTGAGATTGCCAGATAAATGTGGCTCTACCCTCTTATGAAAATATTTATGACTCCAAGTATGTCAAGTGAAGGATCCTTTTGTGTGATGCCTTCTTCATCTCCCGGTCCTCCCTATTCATGATGTGTAGAGTGGTTGAGTTGTTGGCAGCGGTGGCCCATGTTGGCCCATGTTGGCCCTGGCGTCTTGTAAAGGTCAGAAGCAGCTTTTGGTGCCAAAAGCTGTGCCAGGCCGGCTAATGGCTGGCTCTTCTTGCACACTGAAGCTTTTGTTCTGCAACTCCTTGTTGCCCTCCACTCACCTCAGTCTTAGCAGCCACACTGTTGGTGGTATTGAATTACCACAGTCAGTCCCTCTAGGTTCTTGCAGCTGAAGGGCCATTCTCAGAGATAGGCCTGTTGTAGTTTAATATAGGCTGTTTATTTTAGGTATATTTTCATTTACATGTGCTGCAGCTATTATTTTTATATATATATGAACAGTGTGTGTTAATAAAACTGTGGTCAGGCCCAGCTTACATCCAGGACATGGTCAAACCTTACCCCCCAGTCGGCCCACTCCTGTCTGTCCACGCCACTCTGCATCCGCCAACCTGCTTGCTGCCCCCTCACAGCGAGAGACAATAAATCACTCAACGAAATCCCAACTGTTTGCTGGCTCAAAAATGGTGGATTGAGCTTCCCATTGACATCAGGACGCTCGAAAGCCTACACATCTTCCACCACAGGCTAAAAACCCATCTGTTCCTACTGCACCTCGGATTAAAATACCCACCATCAATGTACAGTCACGCTTTCATGTGGCTCTTTGTAGTTTGGCTTATTTTAAGCTAATGTACTTGCACTTACTTCTTGCTGTCTGGAGTTTGTACCTTCAAGGTTGAAAGCACTTAATAGGAAGTCGCTTTGGATAAAAGCATCAGCTAAATGATGTGTAATGTAATGACATTACAGATGCTGATGGACGTGCTTGTGACATCTCAAATGGGGTTTTAACTTACAACTGAACATTTAGCCCACCTTGTGGAAAATACCGGGATTTGTACAGTAAATGGCCAGTATTTATATGGCTCTTTTCTTGTCATAGCAACCACTCAAAGCGTTTTACACACTACAGGCACCATTCACACACTCATTCATTCACTGGTGGCAAAGGCTGCCAATACATTCTGCCACCTGGCACGGCACACACACACTATGCTTGTTACACATACACAGGGACGCGCAGCACACAAACATGCAAAAGATTAAAAATAAAAATGACAATGTGAAATAGTATTATGATATGATCTTTCACTTTACTTATAAGCAGATCAGTTTCTTCTTCCTGCTCAGCAAATCATATCAGCAATGCACCCAGGTCCAAACGCGCCTGGCTGTGAAAGGGAATGGGAGAGGACCTCTGATTGGTTGATTGCATGTTATGCCCAGAACACACCTAGGACTAATGAAGACACTAAGAACAACCCTTTAGGACCACGCGCCTTGTGCACGGACCCTGGATTCATACAGGGCCTAAACGCACCTGCACCAGGCGCTTCACGCCATGCGCTTAGATCGTTAAAATAGGGCCCATGATTCTTGGTCCATATGGCCCAGCCTTAGCGTTTAGAGACCCTGCCTTAGAAATCTTTAATATGGAGCTGGTGGGTCAAATATTTTTGTAGCTGAAATGAAAAGAAAAAGAAAATAAGGTTGAAAAAAAACTACTTTTCTTTCCAAGGTAAATGATCTAGCAATGGTAAAGATCCCAATTGTGCTGGATCTCAAATGTTTAAAGTGTATAATAGAATCAGAGATTGGACCTGCATAAGAACATTAGGCTACCATTAAACCTTTAAACTCATTTTAATGGGTAATAAAAGTAAAGTGTCAGTTGTCTGATTGGTTCTTGTGCCTTGGATTTCGTTGAGTACAGAGGGATGGAATGGGTGCTTTTCGATTTCTTAGAGTGATAATTCATTGTGACTGGTGGTTTAAAATCTTCCCTCTCTTCTCCTCCCTCCCCATGATTCTCTCTCATTAGATTCCTAAAAATGCAGACAGGAAATGAATTTGGGAGGACAGGACTTCCACTCTGTCCGTTTCTTCCTTCGTCTCGTGTTAACACTTGCCTGTTTAGAAAAGGATTGTTAAAAGGAGCAATTTCCTGTACTGAAAAAGTCTCTGAAACACTTAAAGAATGTAAACAGGGAAGGATTGCATACAAAATAGGGTTAATAAACATCTGGGGATTGTGTGCCTCAGCCTGGCATGAAAAAGAGGAGCAGAAAACAAGTATTGTGTGAAATGCATCTCTGGAGTTCACTCCCCCCACTTACCCTGGCTCTGTCTTTGTCTTCCAGGGGAATCTGGCCTGGGGAAGTCGACGCTGATCAACTCTCTCTTCCTGACAGACCTGTACTCCCCTGAATACCCGGGTCCTTCGCATAGAATTAAAAAAACTGTACAGGTAAAACATTTCTTTTCAGAAATAGTCAAAACGTGTCGTCTTCAAGTGTCAATGCTGCAGTTATGTCAACCATTGGAAAAGTTGGTACTTTTCTTTGTTCACTGTGGTCTACCCTTTTTAGGTAGGTATGACACAGCCACTAATGGATTTCTAATCCCATCATTTTAGGGCCACATGTTTGTCTGTTATTTGAACCATGATAAGTTATCTTCACTCTGACACTCGCCTTACTGTCCAAGCCTGAAGCTGCTCTAACACCCAACCTTTCTTTTCAGTCTCTTAGCATTGCAGCCATTAACTAAATAGTTGCTTTCTGCGATCTTGTTTTGTGAGGTGATGTGTTAGCCTTTTAAACTTGCTAAATATTTGCTTGTCTCAGTGAAACCAGTTTATCTGCTTTACCCGAGAGAGTTTATTTCCCAAAGGCAAATATATGTTAGAATTTCAAATTAGGCAATTGTTTGGGATTGTTGGGTTGATTACAGCTGGAAATCTTCCAAACATTAACCTAATTAATGTCAACATTGATGACATAACTCAAGTTTTATTTTTTATTTTAGTCTTGTTGAATATTTTACAAAAAAAATCTACCCCAAAACAGGACTGAAGTACTGTCTAAATTGAACCGTGTTTAAATTGAATTCCTTGAACTAACCCTTTGACAGTGAAAGAGAAATTCACCTAGCGTTGCAAGCATGTACAACCCATGTTCACCAAGCTAGGAATTCACATTTTCAAGCATTCCGTGTGGTTTTAAACTATGGAGACTCAAAGTGGTCAACATAGATAAATAAATAAATGTGACATTATGTGACATCTTACAAATACAGAGAAAATGTGTCATTAACATCCTGCTTCCACTGTTTAGATGTCGGCTCATTCAGGCCAAAGCAGCACCCAATCGCATAACTGGCTCTGTCCTCTGATAAAGACTTTGTGATGAAAAGATGCATTAAAATGCTAATTGAAGGCCGTCAATGTCAAATATACCGCCTGTGGGGGATTAAAAGCCCAGAAATAAACTCTTGTTACTGTTAAAAGAAGCAGAATGAAAAACATTTTGTAATAATCTAAAAGCTGAATCTAAAAAATTGATTGGTTGGTTTGCAATTTAATGGTTAGATTACATTTTGTCTGGAATGATTCATTCATGTCAGTCATGTCATAATTTATCTATTAAACTTTGAACCCTTTTGGCTTTCCATATCGCCCCAGGGTGCTTTCTAGATCTATGAAAAATCAGCGTTACTGACCAAAAACTAGATGTCTATTGATGTTAAAATTCCATAGTATCATTTTGTTTGCCAAAATTGTCTCAGTAAATGCTGTTTAAGTAATAACTGATTAATAATGACTGAATTAAACATCCTTCAACTGTTGGAAATAAGAAAATAATAGAGTGAATAATAAGACAAAAGCTACCTTATTGATTGAAACTGTTGGTTTGTGGACGTGTCTGGGCTGTGAAGGAATGACTGATGTTGTGCTACAATCAGGCTGCATTGTGTGAAAAAGAAAAGCTGTAAGTAGCAGGTGCAAGGACAAGGGGAAGTTTAGTTTTTCTAGGAAAGCTGGCCTAGAGTATGTGCATACATGGTGAGGGAGTTTGAGTGCATGTGTCTGTAACATGTAAGCTGTAAACAGCTTAATGGAAAAGCATGTCTGTGCCAGTCATGAGTTTAGTCTAGCTGAGGTGGCCAGTGGCTGTGCTTGATTGGATACAAACATCTCTGTAAACACAATGTATTTACTTCCTCTGCTCCACAACGCAAGAGTGGAAACAGTTCTCTTAGCTCTACATTTCAAAGACGATGTATAATGTAAGAGGGGTACTCTTATATGTATATTTAATATATTTAGATATTGCCCTATTGTCATTGCCATAATTGATTGCAGACTGAAATAGACTTCAATTTCCAGATATTACTAAAAGGGGGTTGTCTTTATTTTTCTTGAGGAGCCAGCATCTCATAGCCGTTTTTATATGGGTGGATTTAAAACCATAATCTTAAAGATTTTAATTATATAGATGTATGTATGTATGTATGTATGTATGTATGGATGGATGGATGGAAGATGAGGAATGGTGGTGCATGGACACATTCTTTGCAATGCAGAAGCCAACGTTCAGTTGATGGCATGGGTAGGGCTGGGTATCAATCAAAAATTTTCGATACCGGTACCAATACCGATACCTTTACTTCGATATCGGTTCCTGAACGATACCTTTTTCAATACCAGTTTTATAATATCAATTCTGAGAAAGAAAATCACACACATCAGAGTCAGAGGATACTGTGAGGAGAATATAAAAATAAAAGTGAAGATAAGGTTAGCTGTTTAACCAGGTGACCCAATGGATAAGCATATTTTTACCAACATGGACAAAGTATTGTCTGTAAATGTTAGCTTTTGATTTAGCTAGCTACGCAGCAAGAAAATAGGCTACACGCTAACTACACACAGCACGTGTTAAGTTGCAGTAACGCTAATAACATAAACCTGTTGAAATCCAGCACCGCGCGCCGTCCTCGGTACTCTTTGATGACGGAGTCCGGTGGTGGATATTTTGAATCACTCGGAGTCGGCTCTGGTTTTGCATTGCCCACGGGCGGCTGAGGAGGAGGGCTGTGCGCAGCCTGCGGTCCGCTCTTCTAGGTGCATTTTTAAGCGGTACAACGTTGCTCGCACCAGTTCACAACAGATACACGTGAACCCCGTCTAACGGCGTAACCACGGATGTATTTTTCCTGGGTGACGCAATCACGTTTAACGTTATAGCCAATCACCGAAACTTGGCACCGAAAGACGAGGCATAATTTGATACTGTGTAAAACCGAAACATTTCGGTCGGTACCATAAAAAAACCGAAGTTCGGTACCCAGCCCTAGGCATGGGTAGCCCAAAGTATTCTGAAGCACTATAACATTATATGACAAGGTTAAAGTGAAAAGCAAATTAAAACAGCCTAACTAACCTCTGAGCATCAGTTTGTGACTGGGCTGAAAACATACCCTAGTACTCCATATACAACTATACTCTAGTTGCTCTTCTTCTATTGCACTCCAGACAGAGTAGCTGTTCAAGGAGTGTTTATTGCTCCTAGTAGACATGTATCATTCCCAACAGAATTTTTCTATAAAAACACTTGCGTTACCACCATTAACCCTAGGACCAAAATCCTGCGGATGATGACTAAGAGCCAAGCCTCAGGCTGCGTTTGCTATAGGAGGGTATCTCTTTAACACCTAGCCATTAGGCTTACAGTTTAAAATCTAACCAATTGGCATTTACAAAACCATATATTGAGAAATTTTAGAAATTGCCTATCTGTAAACGTAACTGTACTCTAATGCTGCAGCTAGTCAGTGTTTTCCATCATTCTATGAAATGAAATTCACACTTGAATTAGTCTTTATACTCAATCATAAATCTGATCTGTATGTCTTACAGGAATTCAGATTATGGGTTTCCCATAGACAACCAATGTAGTATTGATAACCAAACATACCCCATCATATCACAGGTGGTTGACTCTAACTGAGAGGTGTCTAATGTTTGAACAGAGGCCCTTACTGACCTCATATATTTGGACATATTGGAAATGGCATACAAAGATGCACGGTTGGCCTCAGAGCTACAGATGCCTTGATTGAAAATATTTTAATTAGATCTAAGAAGGGTGCTTAATGGCTCTATAAATTTACAGTGTCACAATGATAGTAGCTCTCATACACCTCCATTAAAGTATGTATTGCACAAACCCCAAACAAACAGACAACTTCCTGTGATGATGTAATGATAAAACAAGGCGCGTGACTGCCCCTCCTTATCCAAGACAAGAAGCTTTCTCTTAGTTATAAGACGACAGCATGACTTTCCTATGACTGGTTATTGTTTCACTCAGGCCCTAGTTGGATCCGTGGGCGTTCCAGATCCTCCTCTGATTTGTCGCCACTTTGCAATGCCCTGGTTAAGCTGTAGTGATGTAGTGTATTACAGATCCCTTTGGTCCCCAGGTTACCTTTGTCTCTTGACAGGTGCGACTGCAACCCGGTCTTCTCTTTCAAAGAGTAACCCCAAGCTGAAAAGCTTTGTTTCACTGACTCCTGATAGTTCTAGCTTTTGACGCCACAGAAGTAAATATTGTCATTTGCACTAGTAATTTCAAACTATACACAGTCCCGCTAACTACCCAGTAATTCTGTTGATTTCCAACAAAGCAATGGAAAACACATCACTAACCACTTTACATACACATATTCCAGTTTTTGCCCTTATTTGGAAAAAGACAATATCCCAACCAAGCTTTTTACATGGCTAATGAAAATAAATATTCATATGTACATGCAGCCGTGCAGAAAAAATTCAAAGCTTCCCACCTGTGGCGGACTTGTTCCACCATGTGACCACAGGCTCCCTCTCTCATTCCTTCAGCCACCTTCTTGAAAAAGTCACTGTTGTGATATTTTTGCATATCTGAAAACCTGTTGATATCCAAATCTTACATAATGTTTAAAGTAGTTGTGATTCTTCTTCTGATTTGAACTTCTTCTTCTTCTTCTTCTATGCACTCATATCCATCCCAGTCTTACAAACTGCCATAAACTGTAGCAAACTGCAGTGAAAAACCCCAATTGAGATGCATTTTTCAAATGAGCTGTATGCATATTCCAACAATGCTGCTATAACCTGAATAATGCCGCAATATTCCACTTGTCTTAATTGGAAAGTTCTAAATTTGGTTTTAGGAATAAGCTTTTTACATGAACCATATTAAATTTGGAATTCTGTCATATTCGGAATATTGTGGGATATTAGTGTATGCAACCCTACTCACTGTCAGAGAATGTTTACCACCAGGCATGTGTTTACAACAGCCAATGTTAAATCTTTTGTGAAATATATATGTGAAATCGAGCAATGACACACTTTGAAACTGCAGGTGTGACTGTGCCAGGAATGCTGTTGCCGCCTGGAGTAGTGCTGAATGTGAGAGGCGTGTGGTTAATGCCCTGAATGCTTGGGCTTTGTTGCTGTTTGCAGAGGAGAAGGGTTTGGCAGTTTCCTCAAATAGAGCTCACAGCTGCATAGCTTTACTCGAGCTTCCCTTTAAAGAGTGAAAGGTGATACTGTTGGTGTGAAGGAGCTCCAACAGGCTTCCCTCTCCTGTCCTCTGCCTGTGGTGTTGAGTTAGTGTACAGGGACGAGGATCTTCCCTTCACCTGTTCCTTGTGATCTACTACTTTGCTGTAATCTCCTAATCCCTGGCAACACACTAAAGGGCTCTGTCTGCCCTCGCCCCGCTGCTGCTTCCAATTAGTTTACATGCCTATTACAACTCCTCAGCTTTTATTAAAGGTTTAAATGAGATTTAGATGATGTGTACTTCTCTATTCTCCCAAACTGAAAGCTAGAGGACTCTCCAAGATGATAAATATGGAGAATAGAGCACTCTTTTCTCTCTCTCTCTTTCTCTGGGAACCACAAACTAATTACATTTAAAATAATTGTGGCCACTTTTTTTCCCAAGTCATGCCAAAGAATGTTATGAAACCCATGGGATTGGTGTGTGTAATAGATTCCAATTCATAATTGAAAAGAAGCGAGAGAGAAAAAAGCAGGTGGGCGGACAGAATGGGTGTTAGCTGCTGGAGGTGATAGAGCAGGGCGGATGTCACTGTTCCTGGAGAACAGGCAAGGGCAGAGACTTGGTGATTAGCCAGCAAACTGCCTTATGCACTGAGCTCAGTCTTGTCCTTGCCAATGCACAGACATGCCTTGCTTTTTATATCAAGACACATGCTTCTGCTTCAGGGGAATTTTAGAGATTAAAATAACAAGATAATATGATGAGGTAAATAGTTTCATATAAAAGAAAGAATCTCTTCTTAAACACTGTGGCCTTGTAAATAAGGCTGCACAATTAATCACAATTTTATCGAAGTCACATTATGACAGCATTTGCCTAGTAGATGGTGCCAATATTACAATTAATTATACAACATTGACATTTTTTAATGAAAATGAGAATAATGATAAAAAAATGATCATCCTCTCCAATATCGTGAATCATGTCGCAATTGCAATATCAGTGAAATAATCACAATTAGATATTTTTTGCATATTGTTAACCTTCATCCAAAATAACAGTTGTTTTTAAACAATTTGTCCCACTAGTTAACCTGACGCGCCAGGTGGTTTGTTATCCAGAACCATCTGAGAAGCCGTCATTGCAAATTGTTTGGAGAAGGGCCGGCACTTTGAAAAAGAATACCTGGCAGGTGATTGGATGAGCTCTTATGAAAGTCAGTCAGGAGAAAAGCGGAATCATCTTTTCCGTGGCCAGAAGCCCCGTGCCGTTCTTTGTTCATTTTCCAATGAAAAAATACTCTTCATTTCCCAAATAACTGATGCTATTGCAGCATCTACGCTAACCTGTTTAGGAGTCGCACACGGTACTCTGACTGGTCTGAAGTATAGGGGGTCGCGCTACCTGAAGCCTTACAAGATGGATTTTTGTTGTAATATTGCGAGAATCTAGCTGTCTTGCAAAGTAAACGAATTGTAGATTTAGCCTCACTACGACAGGAGTAATGTCCCTGACTCCAGTTTGTGTTGCTGTGACAACAGTTACCCTTTAAGAGAGCCACATAATGAACATAGTGCCATATACAAACATTTAAAAAAAAAAATATATATTGTACCAAAAGTGTATTTGTAACTACAAATTTTGTGGGTAAATCACAGGATCTACCTTTGTGTAAGCAGTAGTAACATTTATTGGTGTAATAATAAAGTTACCTGATAATTGCCACTGTTCATTATGCCAACTGCTATAATTCTTATGAATCATTAGGGTTGGGGGGAAAACAAAAACTGCATGATTCTTCAGCTTTGTCCACCCTGCGGTCCTTCACTTTTGAGTTCAAAATGGTTGTACAGCACCATATCTGACTATCTCAGACACTGTCTGACATATTCCTATCTACACTTTGAAAATCAAAGGCACCACTCTTTCACGGTTACGTGGTCGTGAAGGAATTGCAGATTCTTTTTGATGTTATCTTCTTTTCCTAATGAGTCATGGAGATCCAGTATGTTCCAGCCACCTTCCACCCAACACACCTAACTGGGGATTGGAAAAATGGTGCCGTTGTGTGTGGCTTGCCGTTTACCTATGCTGAGATTATTGTTAATTTTCCTGCTCCTACTACTAATCACTCAGAATGTGTCACCACTGCTGGTGTATGACCACTTGACCCTTGTAACTATAGGTAATTCGGCGGAGAAAATGCTGATCCACGGCTCTGAT
>NW_022605588.1:340141-340628 GCF_008692095.1 Etheostoma spectabile | reverse complement strand
CGCCTTTCCTGGCGTCCATACCGGATTACCTACGGCGTCAACCTTGCCTGCTACCCCGCAAAAATAAAAATCGCCGCAGGGGACGCGGCAAGAGAGGCGGAGTTTGTGTCAGGCTTGTTGCTTACCTGGCTTCACTTTCCTCATGCGATCAGGACCTTTCAGGTGTCGGGTTTTCTGCGGAGTTTGTGGGCTACGATCGGCGGCGTACGCTGACGTACAGTTGCCGGTGGCTCCGGCCTACTGTGGACCTGCTTGACTCCGGGTGCCAGCCTCCCCGCTGCCGGAGCGTGAAGCTCGCTAGCCGCGGCTGTGTGCACGGGAATCTCCGCCCATTTAGTCGGGCTTCCCAACAGTCTGGAAGGCGTTCCATTCGCATGGCACTGATCAACACCAGATTAGTCACAAATAAGACTTTCATCCTCAGCGACTTTTTTACTACCAAAGCTCTGGACTTTTTTCTGCTGACCGAAACCTGGCTAAAACCAGG
>NW_022605588.1:340037-340131 GCF_008692095.1 Etheostoma spectabile | reverse complement strand
GCCTTCACGGAGCTCCTCCCCCCCGGCTGCTCTTTTTTCAACTCTCCGCGAGCTTCAGGCCGAGGCGGTGGATTGGCCACACTCTTCAAGGATG
>NW_022605588.1:339844-340027 GCF_008692095.1 Etheostoma spectabile | reverse complement strand
CAGATTACTACCTGTTTTCTGCTATTCTAGCTTTGAAATTCAACTGTTGGTGGCTGACCTGGATTCACCTGTTTTGTGTGCAATCATTTATCGCCCACCGAAACTCAACAGGGATTTTATCCGTGAGTTTTCTGAATTTCTGGCTGATGTTGTTCCAAAATATGACAAGCTCCTGATCTGTGG
>NW_022605588.1:339457-339834 GCF_008692095.1 Etheostoma spectabile | reverse complement strand
AATATTCATGTTTGTTGCCCCTCAAACCCTTTGGCTAATGATTTTAAAACTCGGTTGAACTCTTTTGGTCTTAATCAATGTGTGAATAGGCCAACACATAATCTTGGCCATACCTTGGATCTTATCATCTCTATTGGACTTTCAGTTTCAGTCACTGACATTTTAGATTCTGGCATCTCAGATCACTTCCCCATTAGATTTGAGATCAGCGTTCCTCCACCGCCTAGTAAACCTGTGTCCTCAGTCTCCAGGCGTCGCTGTATCACTCCCTCCTCAGCGGTAGAGTTTGCTTCAAAATTCTTTGGCTCTCAGTTTTATGCTACAAATGGTCTGGTTTTACCATCTTCCCCAGACAGCATTCTCTCAGCTTTCTATTC
>NW_022605588.1:339329-339447 GCF_008692095.1 Etheostoma spectabile | reverse complement strand
GAAATCCTAGACTCTATTGCCCCTCATCGCTTTAAATCTATCAAACCTAAAGCGGACCTCTGGCTAAACGACAACACAAGGGCTCTTAGGCAACGCTGCAGACAAGCTGAACGGAGGT
>NW_022605588.1:339211-339319 GCF_008692095.1 Etheostoma spectabile | reverse complement strand
CAAGTTACAAGTTTCTCTGGGCTTGTTAAGGGATAGTCCTGCAGAGTATCAGAAGGCTTTAAAGGTGGCAAAGATGAACTATCTCTCATCTGTCATAACTAACAGCAG
>NW_022605588.1:338890-339201 GCF_008692095.1 Etheostoma spectabile | reverse complement strand
AGGGTGTTATTCAACACTATAAACTCTGTTGTGAATCCATGCACCTCTTCTTTGACAGAGGTTTTGACCTGTATGTGTGAAAAGTTTCTCTGTTACTTTATTGATAATAGTAGCTTCAGTCAGGCAAAACGCTAGTGTTGATTTTAATGTGTCTGTACCTGTTGTTCCTGTGCATTCTGCCGTGTTTGAGGAGTTTAAGCCTGTTTCTCTGTCGCTGCTCACTGAGGTTGTACACCACATGAAACCGACCAACTGTGCTTTAGACATCGTTCCTGCCAGGATGGTGAAGGAGGTTTTTACCCCCATTGGGT
>NW_022605588.1:338764-338880 GCF_008692095.1 Etheostoma spectabile | reverse complement strand
TACCTTTTTTAACTGTTGTCTAAGTTCTGGTTCTGTCCCAGATGCCTTTGAACATGCTTTGGTTAGGCCACTTCTTAAAAAGCCTAATCTTGATCCCAATGTGTTGTCCAATTTTA
>NW_022605588.1:338497-338754 GCF_008692095.1 Etheostoma spectabile | reverse complement strand
TCTCACATCTGCCCTTTCTTTCGAAGGTGTTGGAAAAAGTTATTTTTAATCAGTTACAAGTCTTTCTGCAATAGAACTCAGTGTTAGAAAAAAATTTCAATCTGGTTTTAAAACGCGTCATAGCACTGAGTCAGCGCTGTTAAGAGTTCACAGTGATATAGTTTTGTCTGTAGATGCTGGGGATCCTACTGTATTAGTGATGTTGGACTTGACAGCAGCTTTTGATACAGTGGACCATGCAGTCCTTCTTGCACGCC
>NW_022605588.1:338366-338477 GCF_008692095.1 Etheostoma spectabile | reverse complement strand
GCATTCAAGGCTCTGCACTTAAATGGTTTAGCTCTTATTTGACAAGTAGGACTTTCTCGGTCACAATGGGTGATTTCTCCTCATCATCTGCTCCTCTCTATTGCGGGGTGC
>NW_022605588.1:338203-338356 GCF_008692095.1 Etheostoma spectabile | reverse complement strand
AATTCTTGGCCCTATCCTGTTCTCTTTAGATATGTTGCCATTAGGGGCTATAATTGACAAGCACAACCTGTCATTTAATTGTTATGCAGATGACTTGCAAATTTATCTGCCTATAAAACCCAATGATAGTGTTGCACTAAACTGCCTCCTAAA
>NW_022605588.1:337995-338193 GCF_008692095.1 Etheostoma spectabile | reverse complement strand
GATATCAAGTTGTGGCTATCTCGGAACTTCCTTACTCTGAATGAGGACAAGGCCGAGTGTATTATCTTCAATACAAAATTCATGTCAAAAAATCCAACTTTAAGTCTGGGAGCTCTGACTTCATGCGCCAAGCAAACTGTAAAAAAACTGGGTGTGACATTTGATTGTAGCATGAAATTTGACAAACAGATAAGCAAT
>NW_022605588.1:337850-337985 GCF_008692095.1 Etheostoma spectabile | reverse complement strand
CAAGCTTTTTCCAACTTCGTCTCCTGGCTAAAGTAAAGCCTTTTCTTAACAAGCACGATTTGGAAAGGGCTATTCATGCCTTTATTAGTTCACGTCTCGATCATTGCAACGCTCTTTATGTTGGTCTAAATCAAA
>NW_022605588.1:332954-337840 GCF_008692095.1 Etheostoma spectabile | reverse complement strand
TCTCACGTCTGCAGCTTGTGCAAAATGCCGCTGCTCGCTTTCTGACAAATACTTCTTGGAGTGCACACGTCACTCCCGTTCTTTTTACTCTACACTGGCTTCCGGTGCGTTTTTAGAATTGATTTTAAAATTGCATTGTTTGTTTTTAAAGCCCTAAATGGCCTTGCCCCAAGTATTTGTCCGAGCTTTAACTTTGGGTGGGCAAAATCGTTGTTGCGGTCTTCCATCTACGGACTTTAGAAGTCCCAAGTCGAGGTACAAGCAGTGGGGCATCGCTTTCGCTGTTCTGGCCCAAAACTCTGGAACAAGCTCCCCCCAGACATTCGCACTATAACGGATGTTGTTCATTTTAATCAAAACTTAAACTATTTATTTAGAATGGCTTTTAATACACAGTATGGTGAACAACTCTTTTTCTGAGCTATAGGTAACTTTATCTGTTTTACTGTTTTCTATGCTTCTATGCTTTGTCTGTTTTTTTTTTAATGTTGTGTTTGTTTTATTCTTGTTGATGTAAAGCACTTTGGATACCTGTTGGTGCTGTAAAGTGCTATATAAATAAATGGTGATTGATTGAGTATTTAAGATTGAATGGCATTCATAGGGTCTATAAAAATGTTTTAATGTAACTTTTTTATATTAATGAACGTCGGTTACATTAAAGCTGTCGCCAAATGAGTTGCTCCAAATCTAATTAAGACCACCAGCTCCACACAACTCTCTCTGGATGTCTCAGTATGGACATGAACTGAGAGCTATCAGAAGATTGTCTTTTGTCGACTTTCGTATGCAGAAACTCAAGTGAAGATAATTAACTCTTCTGATGAGTCCATGTTTTTTTAATCCTCTGTGTCCTCCTTGGCTACTAGCAACTGCATGGAAGGTGGGGGTGAAGCGTGATCCCAGTAGCAGCTCTGGTCACAGCTCAGTTTATAGACAGTCAGAGTGGGATAGATAGTGGTGGGTGGGGGTGAGGGGTGATTGTCTACAGTAAAAGCTTAGCTGGGGAGTCTTGAGCTGTGACAGATTGTGAATGACAGTTGGACCAAACACTGAAGGGCCGCTGGTATTGTCCATTCTGCTCACTGGCATGGCTCATTGAGACTAGGGCTGCCAGACACAAGGAAAATATGTGGGAAGGTTGAATATGATGATTACAATATTACTTGCAATGACCAAACAGATATTAATGTGCTGTCAGTTCTGCCTTTCTGCTGCTTTTTGTTCTGCTAAAATACAACATAATGTTGAGACAAAACAAATGAAAAATCATTTTTAACAAATTGAACATTGAAACAACTATAAAAGGCAACACTAAAAAAAGAATGACAGTAACATTTCAAAGTGCAGTTTTCTACAGATCCTTTCGCCATATGTCACAGCCCTGTTGCAATGTGTTTATAGCACCTATTAATATTGCGATGGCGATAAAGAAACCATTTATTCTGCAGATCTAACTGAGACACATAAAAATAGCCGAGCCGTCCTGTGCATCTCAGAATGTCCTCTGTGAAAAATAAAACATAAAGGTCTGCATAGGCATTAATTCTAGCAGTGGCCAGTATATAAAGTCTGTTATCATTGTATATACATTTCATGCTGCATTACATGACATCGTCGCAGTTAAGAAACATTATATCTCCATATTTGACTCAATTGTCCTTGTTTGAGGAGTTTTGCTGTGTAACCGAGATGTGGTGAGAGTGTAGCCCAGTCACCAAGCATACCGGGGCATTCTGTGGTGCTACTTAAGTGTAAGGTATCGGCTCATTCAAGCTGAGGTTGAACTCCAATGTGGCCAACCACTCGGGAAATGCTATCTTTATGTGTTCTACAACTCTGCTGCGCAAACTCTTCACGGCACTCATTATTTGTCTCAAAGTGACCCCTCAAGAAAGATTTATGTTCAGAGCTGGCCTGGTATCAAAGGTTACACATGGAGCACAGTGTTGTCCTTAGGTTTGGGGAAAACATATGTAGGTGCACATATTTGGTGGGGAGTTTAGGGAATGTTTTTGTTTTTTTTCAAATCATTTTGGACCATTATTATTACCATACTATCTGTGTCTAAACATTGGAAAAGCTGATAATTAAAGACAAAACCGGCTATTTAAAAAAAGCCCACTTGGTAAATGAATCAGTTCTAATGACTGTTGTTAAATCCCAAGTCATTTAGTTAGTTTTGATGCTCACATTTGATTTTTACATTAATTTGGCTTAGGTGCTGTGCCTAAGCCTTCTCACTGTAGGGGGGTTTGAATGTCAATGTTTGGCTGCTGGCTGCTGTGTGGACCTGGCTTGACCTCGGTTGTTCCAAGTGTTTCTCATCACTTGCTCAGATCGGCTGATTTAAATCAAAGTTTATCTGCTGATCACGAGTTGTGCGTCGACCCCCACGCTGTTCAAAGCCCAGCCCTTGTGGCCTTTCTGCTGTGTTCAGAGGCAGCTTTGTTCACCCCGGTCTTCAACTGCAACTCTTGTCTTCCTCCCTGCTTCCATCTGTCCCAACATTCAGCACACATAAGACTTTATGCTCAGTGGTTGTGAAAATAGTTTAGGTTCACTGTAGTTCTTGGGTTGGCAGAGCTGTTTTACTTCTGCTCTGTTTTGTGTGTATTTAAGTACATTGGATGAGTAAAGAAGTAGCCAGCTGAGGAAACCATATTTGATATTTCATGTCTTTTCAATTTGGTGTCTTGATTCCCTTTTTAAAATATGTTCAAATCAGTTTATTTAAGGAGGTCATTAATGAAACACATGATTATACATGGGATATGCCGTGTCTCTTCACTGGTAGGAAATCAACTTTTCTGAAAACAGGAGTTTGATTGGAAATAAGGAATCAAATATAAACAAGTATTTGGCATAAAGTATCGCAGGCTGCAGTACACTGCGTACAGTGGGCACAATGAAAACGTCATGTTGCTGTTTTTAGGCTGCCAACCTGTGAACCTTTTTATTTGTTTGGTTTTTAATTTATGGTTGTACAGAAATCCATGCCTCTTGCGCTCACACAGCACCTCCACCAAGCAATCAAATATGGACCTACAGTAAATGACTTTTAGGCATGAATAGCATAAGGGAATTGACAGTATTTTGTGTTGACACTGTAAAGGGTTTGCTTAAATCTCGTTGCACAGGTACTGCACTTGTGTATAGTGACAACAAAGGCTTTCTATTCTATTCTATCCTAAACAGTAATTGACTGTCTGGTCAGCGCAGACTTACACAGTCCTTGGTGTTTGCAGGTGGAGCAGTCGAAGGTCCTGGTCAAGGAAGGAGGAGTGCACCTTCTGCTCACCATCGTCGACACCCCCGGCTTCGGGGATGCCGTTGATAACAGTAACTGGTGAGCTCCAGCCTTCTCTCATTGGCTAATTTAAGTTACTGTAACACTCTCATTGTAACATTAACTATGTTTACATGCACATAATAATCCATTTTTATTCCAAAAAAGACAATAATCAGACTAAACTGTTTACATGGGTGATGAAAGCGATTATTCCACTAATGTTCCTGTTTACATGTAGCCGTGTAAAACAGAATTTGTTTGTTTTTTCACCGCTGGCAGTCCCTCTTTCAGTATCACATTCTTGAAAAGGTCACCGTAGCGATGTGCATATCCCACAACCTGTGACTATCCAAGTCTTTATAATGTTTAGAGGTAGCTGTATAGAATATCAGAATAGTAATGGAATGTAAGTGTGCATGTAAACATACTCACTGTACCTGACATTGATTGATTTAACAGGAAAAATCCAGTTAAAAATGACATCACACAGTAACAGGACAGGGTGGTCAGAAAGTCCTTAATCTTGTTTTTCACATCCTCCGTGCTGTGTGGTCCAGCTGGCAGCCGGTCATCGACTACATCGACAGTAAGTTTGAGGATTACCTCAACGCAGAGTCCCGGGTCAACAGGCGGCTGATGCCCGACAGCAGAGTGCAGTGCTGCCTGTACTTCATCGCTCCGTCCGGACACGGGTAGGTTCTACAGGGATCCTACTGATCACGGAATTTCTAGAATTGTGCCAATACTTTTGGGGGGTTTTGGTCCAATCAATAGACTTAAAATAAGAAAGGAAAACAGTCAAACTAAAGAAAACTATACCACACATTAATGGCTACAGGTCCCCACAAATCCAGCCTCTTTAAATCGATACAGCAGTTAGGTCATAAACTATTTTCAATATTCCATTTCTTCAAGTTATGAATGAAAACATTTTCTTTCACTCTTAGCTGGTAAGTCATATTTCCATAGGGTAAATCTCTTCTATAATTTCTAGCCATTGTTTTATAGTCAGGGGTTCAGTTTCTTGTAATTGCTTTTTTTACTTGTGAGTAATAGTATCTTAGCTAAATATCTGTCATAACCCATGACAGTGTGGCCTTTGAAAACGTGCTAATGCAATATTTCGCCTTCCTAAACACAGTCACAGATGAGTTATGTTATGTATTTGCAATATTACACAATGCAAGACTTTAATACGGAGTTCAACTGCATAAGAGATGTATAGTTGCAAGAAATGTACACACAATACAGAGATTGCCAAACTTGCAGACGGTTTAAAAACAACATAACGCAGAAAGATGATAATTACTACTTCATTACTCACTTGGCCACGTAGGAAGAAATAAGTAACAGAGCTGCAGATTTCAGCTGTTGTGTTCCAGTGTTGCTCGGCTGCTGCCTCTTTCTCTGGCCAGCAGTTACTGTTAGTAGTCCCGGCCCAGGCTCTGCCTGCCCCCTCCTACCAGGCCGCCATGCAGGAATAACACTGGTGTTATCTGTCCTGAGCTCGCTGACCTGGAGACCCCATTCCTCACATCTGTGTCTTCTCTGACCACTGCCAAACAAACACACACACACACACACACACACACAC
>NW_022605588.1:327698-332944 GCF_008692095.1 Etheostoma spectabile | reverse complement strand
ACACACACACACACACACACACACACACTCCTGGCCTGGCAGTTTTCACACACTGAGCCACACTGTTGCCCACGGCAAAAGGTGGTTTTGCAGTCCAGTGCTGTTGAGTCTGTTGGCCCACAGTGACCCGGCCTGGGTCTGACCTCAGACAACATCTGCCCCTGAGCTGTGGTTGTATTTGTGTGTCAGGGTTGGAACATAGACCAGCATTGGCCTTTCATCAGTGCAAAATTCTTTGTCTGCTCATATCTGTTAATCTGCTTCTTGAGTCGCTTAAAAGCTTTTACTAAATGTAGTCTACGCATATGATATGGATAAGGCGTTGCATAGTCTGTCCACCAGAGGACGCTCTACAACGTCCCTGTTAGTGATGGCGTTGCATAGTCTGTCACAGAGGACGCTCTACAACGTCCTGTTAGTGATGGCGTTGATAGTCTGTCACCAGAGGACGCTCTACAACGTCCTGTTAGTGATGGCGTTGCATAGTCTGTCCACCAGAGGACACTCTACAACGTCCCTGTAGTGATGGGTTGCATAGTCTGTCCACCAGAGGCGCTCTACAACGTCCCGTTAGTGATGGCGTTGATAGTCTGTCCACCAGAGGACGCTCTACAAGTCCCTGTGTGATGGGTTGCATAAGTCTGTCACCAAGAGGACGCTCTACAACGTCCCTGTTAGTGATGGCGTTGCATAGTCTGTCCACCACTTTAGCATGTTTGCTTAATATCTGATAAAGGATTGGGGTTATTTTTGGATTTATTACAGTAAATGTATTACAAATTGAACGTTTAAACAGTGAAAAAACAGGATTGTTAAAACAAATAATTTTATTAAATTGAATAACAGTTTTCCACAATAACAAAAAATAGGCTTTACAATCTATTTCTTAACATAATAATGCATTCCACTTGTACTTAGATTTCTGATTTTCCGAGGTCAAAGTGTGAACCATAAAACTGTCCTGTTTCTTTGCTTCTTTCTTTCTCAGACTGAAGCCCCTCGATATTGAATTTATGAAACGGCTACATGAAAAAGTAAACATCATCCCCCTCATCGCAAAAGCAGACACAATGACTCCTGAGGAGTGTCAACAGTTCAAGAAACAGGTGTGTGTATGTGTGTTTGTGTCACTTCGGACTGAATGTACTGTATATGTTTCTATTTGGCGAGCATTTTTCATGTTTTTTTTTTCTCAAATGTTATTGTTTGGGTCAGAGTCTGTCCTCCGTTAATGTGGCTAAATGACTCAGTGCCAGGTTTGCTGTCACTGTAGACCTCCACAGCTTTTTGCTTTTGACTCCCTAACAAGTCCAAATTAAGGATGTTAACCCACAATAAGAAATTTGACCAGATCAGTTAAAGTTGCAATATGTAATACTAACAGCCAGTGTTTTAAAATAGTTTCTGCAGTACAACTTCAAAATACTGGAGAGAGCTGAAGTTCCCGGAGGTTGCCAGGCTGAGACCGCAGCATCCATAGTCTCGCTTTGCCAGACCCTCCTCCAAAGCATCCACAATGTCGCTAGACGCTTGTCTCACATAGACAGACATTACTTCACAGCACAGCAAAGTATATTGACAGTTATAGAAGCCGGTGCTCACGCAGAGCTCTGTATCCGACTGACAGACCCACTTTTTCATCTTAGAATTACGGTAGGAACCGTTAAAAACACAACAACCTCGCCGTCCTCTCCACCCGACTGAACACATGTTATGGTCCTAGAATTACGGCAACAATTGCTAAACCCACTGCAAACTCAGTCCTTTAGTTTTTCTGTTTTTTTAACCAGCTCGGGTTCTGCCCGTCTCTTGTAGCCGTGATAAATTAGCCTGAAGCTAATGTTTAGCTACCTGTTCAGGAGGAAATTAGCCACCTTGGCATCCTTTTGGGCTCTAAGCTGTCTCCATCTTTTAAATACATACTGTGCGATATGAAGAATATCTAATATCACAATATTTTTACCAAATACCTTGATGTTGATACTGCAACAATATCATAGTGTTGACTATTGGTGCTTTCACAAAATATTTACAAAATGAGATTTCTGATAAATATCAGTAATGTAGATATATAATGACTAAGTGGGTAATGGATCATCATAGAACAGCTAGAACAGTCTGGTAAGTTCAGGAAAGGACATCCCTGTAATGCAGCCTTTAAAACCAGGAAAAGACAACACTTATGCCGTATTAAGATTTTACAATAAACAAAATCTAGTCTCATATCACAATATCAAAATAACATTAATATATTGCCCAGCTCTATCGCAAAAAATACTGTTATTGCGATATTTTCCCTGATATTGTGCCGCCCTAATGTATAGTACATAGCACTCTGTATTGATGCACAGAGACTGTCTGTATACATGTGATGGTAGTGTTGATGTGATCAATGAGCAGGTGTGTGTATTGACTAACCTCCAGCGGGACAATTGATGTCTCTGGACCCATTTGTCCCACATCCATTACAGCTCGCTCTGCATCACCTCTCATCTGTTTTTCCATTTCCCCCTGCCATTCCCTCTCTGCTGTGTGCAGATCATGAAAGAAATCCAGGAGCACAAAATCAAAATCTACGAGTTCCCAGAGACAGATGATGAGGAGGAGATGAAGATGGTCAGGAAAATCAAGGTCTGTTAAGTATTAATGTCTTACATTTTATATTCTATAAAATAAGGACTTAAAAGTACTGGATGTTGTTAACAAAGCTCTTAAATTTTGTCTTGTCCTTTCGTAGGATTAAATAAATATCGTTATGTCCTATGTAAGTATTTTGTGTGGGTAAATTTACTTTATTTAGTATTTTTACTTTGATAGCGTAAGATCTCTATTAGACTTAGACTATTAGAATTTTAGGGCCCTATCTTGCACCGGGCGCCGTACAAAGCCCAACGCAAGAGTCTGATTGATTTAAGACAGACGCTTTTAAATAGCAAATTCTCTCGTGCCCACCTGTACGCCCATGGGTGTGCTGGTCCTACAGGGAGGTGTGTTCAGGTACATTCTGGGAGTATTGCTATCTTGAGGCAGCGGAAAAGTGATCACGTCATTGACCTACATCAACCTCAATAACGCAGCATTTCCTTTCACTTTAACAGCAAAGTAATAAAAGGCTCCTAGCGTTATGCACGGCGGATCACTATGCTTGTTACACACACGGACAAACAGCAGCACACACACATGCAACAGATTAAAAATAAAAATAGGTGTGAAATAAGTATTATATGATCACTTCACGCACGAGCAGATCAGTTTCTTCTCCTGAACATCTCTCCTTGCTGTTCAGTAAATCCTCCATCTGAGGTCCAAACGCACCTGGGGACCCTTAGAATGCCAACACCCCTCACAATAAAGTTTTACTAAATTCAGGCAACGTTACTTGGTAAATGCTTCTTTTCTCAGCTTAAAATCCACACTGATTTTATATTCCATGGCCGTGACGTTGGCAATAAAGTTTCTCCTAGAGGGTATTAAAAATGACTTGGAGAATCCTTGGGGTACCCTGATTTCTGTAAATCATTTATGTTAGCGACCAGTGCCAGATTACAGTGTATTTTTAGCCATTGTGCAACAGTTGTGTGTCCTCCCTGTTCGCTGCAGGACCGTTTACCGTTGGCTGTAGTCGGTAGTAACACCATCATCGAGGTCAGTGGGAAGAGAGTGCGCGGGAGGCAGTACCCCTGGGGTGTGGCTGAAGGTGAGATCAAAGGGCAACTGATCCCAGCATAGAAATTGATGCACTAAGTGGAGTCTCTCTGTCACACACACACACACACACACACACACAGACCACAGTTTCCACTGTTGTTGGATTATTGAGCTGACATGTGTAGATGGTTTGCAAAGCAGTAACACAATCAATGTGCTCGTTTTTTGTTCTCATTCCAATATTAGCGCACACACAAACACCCTGTGGTACTGTGTTATTGAGTTATTGCAGTACTGGGGCTGGGTATTGGTACTTGATACCTTAAGTTATCAGCAGAAAAAAATAACCCAGTACTGAGTAGTATTAAAAACATCTCTAATTGTAAGAGTCCTGCTTTTGATCCTGTTTGTATACACACTAAAAAAGAAGAGACTAGTTCAGGGCAATATATTGATAATATATCAATATATAACACTGCATATTATAGATTTTGGATATCCTAATCTCGTAAAGGCATAACAGTTGTCTTTTCCTGGTTCTAAAGGCGGTATGACAGTAATGTGATGTCATTTTCTGAATTAAGCCATTTTGTTATTTCCCTTTACCCACTTAGTCATTATATCTAGATTATTGGTGGTTATTTATGGAAACTCTCATTGTGTTAATATTTTATGAAGTGCAAAATGACAGACAAACTGTTTGATAAAGAACGCCAGTTAATGTAATCTCATGTCATAGTTTTGTTTGATCTGACTGAGAGAAATGAAAGTCTCAATAAAGAAAAACACGAGCCAGCGGTACTGATAAAATGAAGAGAACAACAACACAGCAGTGGGAAAGTAGATGTTTTTTCTCTCTAGCACAGGATATGAGAGCCCTGTTTGACCTGACACAGGAAGTCTCTGTCACACTGCGGTGACACGCATGAAGCATGACAAACATATTCAGCTTAAAGATGAGCAGACCGCCGCACTGTGAACGTGACAGAGGTGTCTGCTGTGATGAATGGGAGGCAGTGAAGGGAACATTCTGGACCATGTAGATTATGCGGTTGTCGTCTCAGAAGAACAGCGGCTGAAAACCGTAGTGCATTACCGCCTGGTATTTTAGTGATTATTACATTCCCTAATTGTGAAAATATAAATATAAACTGAATAAAAAGCAAGAAACGTTTTATAATGTCAACCTCTTCTTTTGCAACTGGACCAAATTCTCAGTGGTCAGTCTAGCTAGGCTAGCTACGGATTTCACTTTATCAGAGGAAAACTGAGAATTTAATCGTGAATAGATGAAAAAAAGCAACATTGAAAGACATGGGGATGAAAGAAAGAGAGAAATGTTGGTTACACTTGAAGTTTTCTACATAAGAGTGACATGACAGTGTCATGAACATGTGATGACATAACGCTTTTTGTCATTCTTTTTGCAAGTGTCATTCTGTTTTGTCATGACAAGTTATGGTTATTGTTGGGGTTAGGGCCCATGCGTCACGACTGTGTCATGTCACTCTTATGTAGAAAACTTCAAGTAAAGTTTCTGAACCGCTGCAAAAAGCAGAACAAATTTACATTTAAGAACTGAGTAAAGTCCCCCCCCC
>NW_022605588.1:325198-327688 GCF_008692095.1 Etheostoma spectabile | reverse complement strand
CCCCCAACAGATTTGTGTTAGTGTATTTTATTAATATTTTTATCTTATTTCTTGCTAAAAATGGCTCTTTTAATAGTAAAGGTTGCTGACCCCTGGCATAGTGGATGACTTATTGGCGTGCAGAGCTGGAAGAAGTATTCAAATCCTTTACTTAAGTAAAAGTACTGATACCACACTGTAAACATACTGTGTTTGAAAATGTTAAGGTAAAAGTATGCAAGTATCATCAGGACAATGTATTAAAGTATAATACGTAGAAGTACTCAATGCATAAAAATTCTCACATTTCGGCTCTAATTGTAGGCTTGTTATGTTGTTGGGTAATTTAATTAATAACAAATCATCATATTTTATAAACTACATATGTTTGTTTCTAACAATCTTCATTTGTAAAGTAACTAGTAACTAAATCTGTCAGATTAATGCAGTGGAGTCAAAAGTATAATATTTTTCTCTGAAATGTAGCGGAGTAGAAGTATGAAAAGAAAAAGACTCAAAGTACAAGTACCTCAAATTTGTCCTTAAGTACAGTACTTGAGTAAATGTCCTTAGTGACATTCCACCACTGTAGGAGTGCTACTATGGAACTGGTTTGCCGTCCATGGGGAGTGGATTTTGGAATACCAGAAATGTTTTTGGCTTGGTGTCAGCATAAATATGAAGAGAGGGTGGGAGATAGAGAAGGAGGGCAAGGTCCCTGGGAAGCTATGCAAGGCCCCGCAGCAGTGAGTCCCCAGAGCTCTGTGCTGGGCTTCAGTGTGGGAGGGGCACCCGCTGCCCCCTGCTGGTGCTTTCTGCTACTGCAGCCGTCCCCATAGTGCTACTACAGGGCCTCAGGGAGCCTGAGCCACTGGTGACTCATTAGCTGTGGTGGAATGTAATTAAGTGCATTTACTACCACTACTACTGTACCCCAGTACAAGCATGTACTTGTACTTTTCATGCCGCTTTCTACTTTTACTCCGCTACATTTGAGAGAGAAATATTGTACTTTTTACCCCACTACATTCATCTTTACTTAGTAGTGGTGATTTGTGGAGTGTGGAGATTTTTGCACACAAACATGTAATTTTTTTAAATCTGTTTAAATTAAACCCTTTAAATCAGCTGTGTTGTTAAACACAGTTACTAATTTGTTAAGAACTACTACTCAAGTCCAACTCTGTCCTTTCAGGATATGGAAAAGTAAGTCATGCCTTCATTACATCGTAGCTGGACTACTGCAGGTCCCTTTATTTAGGCCTTCCCCAGTATTCATTACGTCCAAATGCAGCTGCAGGGACGTTGACTGGTGCTAACAATGTGAGCACATCACCCCAGGGCTAGCCCCTCTTCACTGGCTACCGTCGACTTTAGAATCCAGTTAATGACCCTGTTGACTGTCAGTCACCATCTTATATCACAGATCTTATTCAAAGACACACATCCCCGAGGTCTCTTAGATCTGAGGACAAATGTCTCCTCTATATCCCCCGATCTTGAATTTGAACTAAAAGGTGCAGTTGCTGCTCCATGGCTGTGGAACATGCTGCCTTTAGAGATCAGATGTGCTACCTCCATTTCTGTACATCCAGGCTACAGACACATTTTTACACAATAATCGCTCATTCTGTCATGTCTATAATTATGTATTTCTAAATTGTTGCTTGTTGTTGTTTTTTAATTAGATTTATTACACGTAAAAAAGACATCATGTACAATTGAGGATAAGAACACAATAAAGTCCATGACTTAATTCCTTGTGGTTCTCAACACATAACATCAGGTCAAGACAAGAAACTTAGAGTGTTTGAAAATCAATGACAAAACATGAAAGCATTTTTCTTAAGTAAAAATAGAAATGGTAACTGGCCCCCTGCTCTATTCCGCTTCCCTGTCTAGTAACCAGGTCTTGATTCTTCTTTTTGAAAGAATTCACGCTGGAAATGACTAATTTGCCAATCTAACTTCCACTGAACTGACCTTATATAGGCAAAGCTTCCTTTCCCTAACACTGTCTTCAGTTTGTAAGGACACAGGTCTGAGATGCTACCACAAGTGTAAATATTGTCTGTGTCCTTTACCTTAGTAATAAGACACAACCAAACAATATTTCATGGATCATGGTCATGACATAATAACACGAGACTCAACAGGGAGCTAGTTGAGCTCAACAAATTGTGACCTCCTTATATGAGAACTATGGCCAAACATGTTCAGGAGGACTCTTATTGATGCATTCTGTTGTTTGCAGCCTCCTTTTCAGTCGGTTTGTTAGGCTTTCGAACCAGGAAGTACATGCAAATTGAAAAGGATTTAAAATGAAGGCGTTGGATAAAGTGATCATTGTTGACTGATCTAAAAATGTTGAATTTCTACTCAGAACCATGTTGGCTATATTTCTGCCATCCAAGTCGTTATCTAGTAATCAAACCAGGTATTTTCCTGTTGTTGTTGGTATGCTCTTTTGTATGTATGTACGTTTTGTTTCTACTTTTTTTTTTTTTTTTT
>NW_022605588.1:323023-325188 GCF_008692095.1 Etheostoma spectabile | reverse complement strand
ACATTTCAATCTTTTTATCAGCACCTTGGTGCTTCTCGCGTAGCTGTGTTTAAATGTGCTCTAGAAATCAACTTTACTTTGCTTACCTACTAAACTACCCAGCAATGTGTTGGCCTACAGTCCAGCTGACATGATTAGAGGATTAGACCTTAAGACACAACGGTTTGACTTGTTTCCACTTTCTAATATTCGAGGATTTTTCTGCATCAAATACTTTTACTTATAATACTTTAATTACATTTTCCTGATGATACTTACATACTTTTTGCGTGAGTAACTGTACTGAATCCCGACTAGTCCCACTAGGTGGCACTATTAGCTGACATTAGACAAATGGACAGGCATTAGGCCAGACAGCTAAGTAAGGACTTGGGTCCTTTACCACTGCGTTCCTTTTACTGTCTATGCTGCGTTCACATCTCGTGGGGATTTATTCCACTCGGGACTGTCAAGGAATTAACATTGTATGTTTGAAGCACATATACCGTACATACTATTCAGACATCCTAGTGCCTTCCTAGACAGGAAGCTGTTTCTACTCTTCAAACCACTGTACTGGATTCTGAACACCAGTAAAGTTTGAGTGGAATTCAGAACTCTGCCCCCGTGTTTATCCCTCTAACCGGGGAGCCGGCCTACAGCCCTTATAAACATCTTCAGCCCTGCTAATTCTTACAGTAACATTTTCAGGACTTTTACTTCTAACAGAGTACTTTTCACAGTGTGGGGTTTGTATTTTTACTGAAGTAAAAGATCTGAATACTTCTTCCACCACTGTGAATTAGCTGTGGAAAACCAAGAAATGGCACTAAGAGCAATTCAGGGAGCAAAAAATAGAACACATCCATAATTAATCCTGTTAGTAAAATCATTAAATCCTTAAGCTCAAAGAGCATGGAAACGTGGTGAGGATATGAATACCGTCACATGGGTAGAATAGTGAATAGATTGGTTAATTATTTAATGTCATGTGATGTAATGCTAAGACCAACTTAAAAAACTAAGCAAAATGGGTTGGTAAAATATACGTTATCGTGTCTGAACTGCTCTGTTTGTCTGATCTTACAGTGGAAAACGGAGAGCACTGTGACTTCACAATCCTCCGGAACATGCTGATCAGGTGAGCAGAAACACATCTCGCCCTCATCCGTACAGGGCAGTCATGCTGGGCTCAGTAAAAAGGTTGAATAATCCATCACGAGTCTGTGTCTGAGATGATGTTGATGTACGAGCCACCCCCTCACTAGAATAAGGGTGTTTTCTTTCAGTTCTTAAAGTAATTCTGTGTGGGTTTTATTCAACCTGGACCCTGTTTCCCCTTGCAGTGGTATAAGTGACTAATGTGAACAACAATCTGTGAAACTGGTCCAGGATTGAGCGAGACAGCTGTAACTAGCAGCTTCGGCCCAGGCTGCAGTGTAACCACAGGGCAAATGTGCATCAATCATCAATTTTGTCCACTAAAGGTTCGGTTTTTGCCTCTGACAGGCTCAGATTGGAACTCTGACAAAATTATGGAAATGATCCCCACAGATATAAACCTTTTTTTAATTTTTTGTGATGATCTTTTTTTTTTTATTACTATTTCAAGAGCCAAATAAAAATGCAAAACATTGTCCACATGACAACATACAGAGAAGTACACTACACACACACACACACACACACCGAAGAAGGCACAGTGCACCTGTTCCACAAGATCAAATATTTCACTTTAAAATAAAGAGAGGAAATACGGAAAGGAGGGAGACACAACAAAAACACAACAGCAGGAATGATGCCCCCAGTTCACATACAAGACACACAGACACACAGAGACACAGACACACACAAACACGGCACAAGACAAAAGGGACCAAACACACACACAGACAGAAGTGAGACGGCCGTAGCCCAAATCTACAGCATGGACTTCAAGCATCCAGCAATGCTGAGCCAAGGGTCCAAAGTCCTTCCCGGGGCTCCACCTATGCGAGCCTTGGAGCGCTCCATGTACACGGCATCCAGATAGGAAAGGGTCCAAGTACGGATAGACAAGTCATGAGGGGGTTTCCAACGAGTTGCAGTCCTTCTCTTGGCGCTGGAAGTCCAGCAAACACAGCACGTTTCTGAGTTAAGAGAGCTGAGGGCTATTTCACACAACCAAGATAAGGGATTAAGCCGGG
>NW_022605588.1:322417-323013 GCF_008692095.1 Etheostoma spectabile | reverse complement strand
TATCCTGGCTCAATTTAGCCTTGACATCGGTTACCATGGAGATTATTCTCTATAGCTAGCCAGGACTCAGCAGTGGTTTACCCTATTATCAACATGTACAGTAGTATTCATTTAAGTACTGTTATTAATTAAAGTTGGGCACATTATTTAAATTTTTTTTTTTTAAATTTGCTCACAGACTGCTGTTCATATTGTTGTTGTTAGAAGTTTGATGAATATATTATGACAGTTGTTAAGATAATTACAAAAGGCTGATTAATAAATGAAGTCAGTTACTAAGAGCAATAGAGAAAGTGCTGGTTCTATAGTGGACCACTAAACCTTCACTTATTAGAGTTGATTCATATGTTGTTGTATTCTTTAACAATGAAGGATTCAATAAATTGGCATTATTAGCACACAATGTGTGTTGTCCAGTAAACTGGGACTATCATTTGGGAGGATTGTTCAATTCTAAGAACATATATAATTGTACAATCCTCCATAATTATAGTCTTATTTCACTGAACCAATAACTATATGGAGTAGACTACTGTACATGCATGTAACAGGGAGAGGACACCTCAGTGGTTTCTGACCTTATATTTGGCTGGGGG
>NW_022605588.1:312537-322407 GCF_008692095.1 Etheostoma spectabile | reverse complement strand
GGGGGGGATGTGCTCTGTTACAGTCATGTTTACAGTGTGCATCATATTCACTTAATTATCTGTATAGCGTCTAGATTTTAGAGTCCAATTTCTTTAGTGTCTTTCTTTTGTATATCCATATATACGAGGGAGCAAAGCACGTAAAATGTAAAGAAGGAAACAAAAAAACAAAACAAAAAATTTAAAACCCGTGAGCAAAAGCGTGGCAGATAATAGCGACCGACTGAATGATAGATCTAAAAATATACATTTAAAAACTACTGTGGAGGAAAGCGGTAGCATAGAGCTCACAGAATGAATCCTGGGGAAAACGTTCATTTTAACCACAGAGATATGGGCTATAATTGACATGGGGAGACTCATCCGTCACATCACACAAAAACATAAAATAAAATAGAATAGGGTCCAGGTTGAAAAACCTTTAAGGCGTGGTCAGAGGCGTTCTGCTCAGGACTGAAAATGATGCAAAGCACAATACTTGATAATAAAATGTATGTACTGTAAGCAACATGTTCTAGTGAGAGTAAAGGTGCTATTTGACTTCCCAGGACCCACATGCAGGACCTGAAGGATGTGACCAACAACGTTCACTATGAGAACTACCGCAGCAGGAAACTGGCTGCGGTCAACTACAACGCTGTGGACAACAACAAGAACAAGGGACAGCTAACCAAGTAAGTTCATCTCTACACAACTGGGGTGTTTGTTTTGCAAATTTCAAGGTCTCCACAAGGTCTTAAAAAGACAAAAAAATGTCAAATCCAAATTTTAGGCTTTAAAAAGTCATAAATTGAGTATTGTGTTCTAGGTCCAATATAATTTTAAACCAGACTTTATTTTGCTACCTCCATGTAACACTTTCTTTCTTTCATCAGTCCAAATTTCATTCACTTTTTTAATGTTGTGATATATATATTATAGTATTAGATTTGAGTGGTATTTTCAGCCACAAACCATAACATGACATTACCAGCTTCTTTTTTCATCACTCCCCCCATCACTTAGTTGCAAATGCTAATTTTCCATCTGACTATAGATTTAGAAACCCAGTATGCTAGCAGCATTTAAGTCTGTGTTTGGATATAGGGCTTAAATTTCATTTATAATGGTCTTACCTAAGGCTTAAAAAGTTGGCTGATATTAACAGTGTGAACTAATGGGATAATGTTGCTAACTTGGCTGCTGGTTCTGTAAAGCTCTGAGCAGCTCAGTCACTGTGTAACCACAGAAGAAACCACAGGTCAGAGGTCAAAGTCTGCAGCTACTCAACTGCAGATTAAAATTGGCAAGCTGTCACTAAAGCAGCTCCGACCTTTAAACCCATTGCTGGCACTAACCCCGACTTACTGGCCCCCACCAGTATCGGTTGTGTTTAACCACCACCCTCACAGGCTAATGCATGGTTTAATGCTAGCACGCTAAGTGTCTGTGCATCTGTTTGTTTTTAGAGCTGAGACGGCTGATGGCATGTAAGTGTTACTTCACTTCTCTATAACCTCTCCAAAGAATTGCATTTCCACTCCTCTCTCTGACCATTTTCATCTTCCCCTGATCTTCTGAATTCTTTTTTTTCCTCACCTACAACGCTTGACATTGATACATTCATTTAAATGTAACATTGAAAAATCCTTTCACACAAGAGACAGTTGAAAAAGGTCACAGCTCAGAGGCTTCTCATGGTGACTCTGGTGACGTTAGCATACCGATGTTCAGAAAGTATTTTTGCTGTGTTCACCAACAATAGTGTAGCATTTTAGCTTGCTAACATTTGCTGATAACAACAGTTTATAGTTTCCCCCACTGCACATATTTTAATGTGTTTTTCAGATGGCTCGGTTGAAAATGTAGACGTAGTCATATTTTTAAATCTCCAGTTAGCTTTTAGCACGGACTTAATGCAGGGCCCTATGGGATCTGTCCTTGGGTCTACTGTCACAGAAACTGTTGGGCTCTACCATAACGCTGCCATCAGTCTGGGAGTGGCCCCAGGCCCTCGTCTAAAGACAGAAACTTGCCAGCGCCAAACAACTTTTCTGGGGGAAAGCCCTCCCTTTGTAGACACACTGACGTCGCCATCCCCAGAACCAAGCTAGCAGCGTAGCTAACAGCTAATAACAACTGGTTGGATAAGGTCCATTTGTGCTTCCATTAGCCCTCTTTGCTACAACTAGTGTAATGTGTAATGTAGTTAATAACAATGTAAAAGATGCTTCTACTCGGCTCAATTAACATTGCTCATTAACATATCAGACAAGTTTTACATTTACCAACAAGACGATATCAGCTGTTGCAGAGCTCAGGACCTCCAATATGGCCGCTGGAAGGTGTGTTTTTCTCTCCAGCTGGACGAGTAGGTAGCGTGTCAGGACATCACTGTAGCAGGGCGTGGTTAGTTCCTGGGTTTATTCCCTAATGTTCCCTGTTACATGGGGTTCCAGGGAAGGCGAGCTAGTCGGGCCTCTTCTTCTTTGCTGATCCTGCCTCTTCTCCTCTTCATCACTCTGAGGTCACAATGTCCACCTGGGATGTTCCAGACCTGGGACCACTAGGGCTGCATGATATGGGGAAAATATCCAATTGCGATTATTTTTGACTGATACTGTGATTAAGATATGATTCTTAATATTAGAGGGAATGATTATTTTGTATCATTATTTGTAATTTTCAATGAAAAAATATTCAAATTATTATAGAGTGATTTTTGGAAGGATATGTAACAAATAAATATTTTTTCCTGTAGAATACAATTTGTAGGATGGGATGTCTCTGCGGCACCACAATACTTTATTCATAATGGTTTGGCACATATTTTATCTTTAACAAGTAATGTGCCCAGGGTTCAAAAACCATCTGCTATAGCCAACTGCTAATAAAGTATGCCATAAGTAGCTGGTAGATTTGCTTCACTCACTAGCCAAAAAAGCAGTGGTAATATACGGAGTGTCAGGTAAGATTTGAACATCGACGGGCCATTTGGCTGTTACACCAGAAAGACCCATTTTAAATCTTGCGATTTGATATTGCTCCAGTCCATTTCGCGAATTGCGATTAATTGTGCAGCCCTAGTGAGCATCCACATAGCAGCCAGTGTGTGCTGTCCGTATGAACACTGTCTTGTGTCTCCAGGAGTCCTCTAGCCCAGATGGACGAGGAGCGGCGGGACCATGTGTCCAAGATGAAGAAGATGGAACAAGAGATGGAACAAGTGTTTGAAATGAAAGTGAAAGAGAAGCTCCAGAAGCTCAGAGACTCCGAGGTTGAGGTAAACTAACAGCGCTGCTTTTCCATTTCTGGGCAACAGCCTGGCTCCTTGTTTAACTTCCCGTCAGACTGACCGCCTCCCTGAGTGGGACAAAAAAAGTCCCTCGGATCACACTGAAACCATGCCGACCGCCGACGGCAGCTGATTGGACAAACGCGTCTCGTGGGTCTGGCTTCTCTTCTCTGGTCATGGCGGCTCGTTGAGAGTCCGATCTGTATTTTACTAAAAGAGTTCATGAGACGTGTTTCTGAAACATTTTAAGGAGAAATCGGCCGAGCAGCTGCTGAATCTTCATCTCAGAACAAAATCAGTTTGAAAGATGTTCCTCAGATTCTGAGAGACTGGTCACGCTCATCCCGCTCCTCGTTTCTTGGTTAGCTCTCCACCAATCAGATTGGTCATTTGAGTCTGACTGCCGGCAATGCCCGCCTTCCCACTGAGCATGTCAGAACGTGTAGGTTCAGAAGTAGTTTTAGTTTTTCAATCCCATAAATGAGTCGTCGTCCATATAGACAACAGACATCAGCTTTTAGAAAGTTAATGTTTACCAAGGTGTAATGGTCTGTTACTCTTTCTTCCTTTACGAATGCTTGGTTAACCCCTGCAGCTCCAGAGACGACATGAACAGATGAAGAAGAACCTGGAGGCCCAGCACAGAGAACTGGAGGAGAAACGTCGCCATCACGAGGAGGAGAAAGCCAGCTGGGAGGCCCAGCAGAGGATTCTGGAACAGCAGAAACTAGACGCCTCCAGGTAAACACTCCATCACACCCCGTCCCCCAGAACCACATGCTCTACACAGCATATCAGCAAGTTGGCTTTACGTCTGTCTCAGCATAATGTCCCACAGATAACCAGAACTCTTTCAAAGTAGGGCTGGGCTGTATGTCCATAGTAGATTCATAGAAAGATATACATAGATGCTTCTTATTGGCTGTTCCTGAGCTGGGAATGATGTCACACACAGTTGAATGCATCCATTTCCAAGTCCGATTTTTCATTGTGGGTTAGCTCTAGCCAGGTTAGCCATGTTAGCATGACCGTGTATAACAGTACACTAGGCTGTTTTTTTTCATACAAACAGCGTAACACCGTTGTCCACAGGTGGAAGTGGACTGACTCAGTGAGACACAAACAACACAAGTGCTAATAACTGTATGTTACTACAGCGCAGTAGAGTACAACTAGAACAGCCAAGGGGGCGGGGCACTCCCCTGTGTGTGTGTGTGTGTGTGTGTGTATGGTTGCTTGTGTGTGTGTGTGTGGGTGTGTGTGTGTGTGTGTGTGTGTGTGTGTGTGTGTGTGTGTGTGTGTGTGTGGTGTGTGTGTGTGTGTGTGTGTGTGTGTGTGTGTGTGTGTGTGTGTGTGTGTGTGGTGTGTGTGTGGGGGTGGGTGGGTGTGTGTGTGTGTGTGTGTGTGTGTGTGTGTGTGTGTGTGTGTGTGTGTGCGGTAGACTGTTCCATGCCTGACTGCTCTTCTGTCCTCGTGTTTTCACAGGACCTTGGAGAAGAACAAAAAGAAGAAGATATTTTAATAACTCTGGAGGACCTTCGTGATGTTACAGTGTATTATTTCGCCAACCTGTCAGCCCTTGATTGTCAGAGCATCTGTCAGTAAAGTCCATCCACCACGTTACTGTGTAATAATCAAGTGAACGCCAGGGGGCAGTATTGTCTGGACTCTGAATTTAACCGGTCCTTCTCTGCTCATCCTCATGTTCCTCCTAAGAGTGGTTCTCTCTGTATTGGTTCCGTGTGCAGTCCAGGTTTGGGTCGCACACAAGTATATTCACATAGTAAACTGAGAACTGGTGTTCTCTAATCATGACCAAACAGGAGGGCAAAGTTCAGAGTTCCTCTTTTCTTCTTCTACTTTGGGAATGTTGGATGCTGCGCTGCTCTGTGCTGCGTTCTTTTAATGCCAAAAAACCAAACCAAGAGGTCGGCCTTCCACTTCCTGCTCATTGGCAGCGTGTGTTAGGCTGAAGCTCACCTCAGGCACTGTTTTTTATATATAAATATACTGCATATGTATCTTTCTGTTCACTTATTTAGGCATCACATTTATTCCCCCCCTCCCGCCCCCAAAGTGGTATGCTCTCCCATCTCCTGTTATGTAAATTGTATAACCATCAACTGCAACCATGTGTAACTTTTTCTTACTTTTTGCTCTTTTTTTTCCATTTTGTATTGGTCCTGGTATAAAAACTGTTCCTATTGTTTCCTGTATCATAGCCGGTCTTTTTTTTTTTTTAATTAACCTTGCCCTTGGAAACCCAGCATGTAACTGTTCCTGACTTCACTCACGCTGAGTGGAACCGGGTCAAGAAAGTGCTCGTGAAGTGTTTTTACGGGAATCTATTTGAACGTCTCGTGCAGATTGGATCTAAAGAAACAGAATCCAGTGTTTCCAGGGGCAGGATGGGTAGGTTTGAGTGGCATGCTCCCCCCCCCACAGAGGGCAGTTAATAACTGTCCCAGGATGGCTTTCTTTACATCACATTTAGCACTGGTTGTGTATTGCATCTGTATTTTGTAATGTCTTGTTTTTAATGTAAAAAGTTAAGTAATAAAATTGTGATGGGGGGGGAAAAAAAAACCAGGTGATCTTGGCTAAATGTCTGAGAAATACACAGTCCTAGTACGTACAGCATGTGGATTCCCAAACATTACACGTCACTAAATATACAGGATTACATATTGTGTTCAGGGTTTTAATTACAAAATGTGGCATATTATTATATAAAGGCACAAATAGTAAATTTTTAAAGTCGCTGCTTGATCCTAATCTCTAATGATGCAGTACAGAAGGACTTGGAGCACTTGCCCACAGCTGGAAATGAAAAGCATACAGCTTATTAGGTCCTGCCCCTTATTCCCAATATCATTATTATGAAACAAATAGAAATGCCAATACAGCATACAATCTTTCAGATCTTACAATAACTCACAACTCCATACAACAATACCTTTACATTACAATTCCATTCCTATGTTTCGGTCTATAAGTATTGATTTCTTTCATCTATTTTTGAACTGAATATTATGGCTCTGTGGGATTTACTTTTTGTATAAAACAGTGAAGTATGTTGGTTGGAACATTGGTTATTAAGTACATAGCACATTCTATATAGTTGGTATGAAGTATGGCATTGGGATGAAGAGGAGTAGATGAGGTGTCCATGTCCTTTTAGCCGCGTTGTTTACAGCATTCTTGAAGTGTTCAAGAAATTGGAAACGCAACACAGAGACAACAATAAATCTGATCATTTGCATGGCAAACTGTGACTATAAAGGCATTGCTGGGGTTCAAAGTAGAGATGGAGTCCAGAAGGTGGCAGTACGAGACAGCGCTGGACTGTCTCCTGAGGTCCAGGGACTTGCCGTGCCTTTTGACCAGTCTTATCAGTGTCTTCCTGAACTTAAGCCGTGACTCAGCTGTTTGGCTCTAACGGAGCTTAGTGAAGAACTCGGCGTCTGCTTGTGTTGCTGGAGCCTTTACAGTCCTTACGTCTTCCTGCTAAACGGGGCGGAGTAGGCTAACTGCTGCCAGCTTGGCTCTGATGACCCTGAGCGTTTAGTGTCTGGTGTGTTTGTTCTATCTGGTTATATTTAATGGTTTCAATTTCTTGGGAATTGAGTTGCAGGGCTTAGGTGTGGAGTTCTGAGTCCACCATGGACTCTGAAGGGGGTGCTACCTGTCATTCAGGAGGTTCTAGAGAATGTTGAGGGTTATCCAAGGTTCCTTGGGGGCCCCACTAAGTGTCCTTGTGAGGGTACCTGGATTCTTGAATGAGCTCCTTAAGTTCTTCCAAAGGTCCTCAAAGGGGTTCTTGAAGTAGTTCCTTGGTTTCTAGTGAGGGTCAGAGGAGTAATGGGATACTTAAAAGAGTTCCTTGAAATATTGTGGGAGTTGTTGGGGCCCTAATTGGGATCTAGAGGTTAATGGATTTTAGGCTCCTGAGAGACACCAGGGATTTCAAAACAAGCTTGTTCCTAAGGGGTTTTAGGGGATCGTTTGAAGGTCTTGAGGCAACTGAAGATAGTTCTGGGGGATCACAAGAGGATTCCACGTCAACATGATGTGATTTCAGGTTTTTTTGACAAGGTTCCGCCCATCCCGGGGGATTCTTGGTGGAGCTGATTAAACCCTTGTAGGAGGTCTCGATGTGTTAAGGGTACTCTAGAGGGATATATGTTCTTAAGGGGGGATTCCTGTGGGATTTAAGGTCACTGGAGATTTTCTAGGGGTTAGGTGGAGCCAGGCCTCCAGATGGCACGTCTTAAGAACACCAACTATTACCGTTTATGGACATATGATCATAGACTGCAGAAGCTAACCTATTATGGTCATTTTAAAGGATGAGGACCAAAATAAATGCATTATATCTCCCATGCCACCTTAAATTATCAATGAAATCATTAAAAAGTAACCGGTATGTTACTTAATGTCAATACACGTCCCCCCCCCCCCCCCCCCCCCCCCCCAACACTTCAACCAGAGATTAGTGTGGGCCCATTTAGTGAGGTCTTTCCATTGACAAACACATTACAGTTGCTAAGTAATCAGCCTGAATCATATCCATCAACATGATATGGTTAACAGACTTTTTATTTTTTATTTTAATAATAATAATAATAATAATGAAAATCTGTCATTCATTGATGTAACCTTTAATTTGTCTTTGCCTCTGGCTTATTCAAACAAAAGCTGGAACCTTTGGACTCCAAGCTGGACACACACACACACACACACACACACACACACCCAGCTGTACTGCAGCATCACGCCACAGCCTTTCATGTTTGACCACTCGTCTGCTTCCGCCTCTCCTCTTGCTGATTGGCCAGCTGTGCCCTGGGGTCTCCCAGGTGAAGACACTCTGAGCCAATCACAGAAGCGAACACTGAAACCATGTCTCAGCCCATATGGCAAGACCGCAGCTGGTCCCGGATCTACCCGGAGTCTGCCTATAGGGGCCCAAACAGACCGGGACACCTCTGTGCTGGGGTGTGGAGAAGCCATCAGTCCTCCCTTTTCGTTCCACTTTACCTCCACAATTGGTGCCAAATCCCTCCCCCCCCCCCCCCTTTGGTTAATTGCTGTTCTGACATTGACCTGGTTCACAGAGAGCTGCAGTGTTTCTGGGTTAGCTCCAGCTCTCGGCATCGATGCTAAGACTGGAGGAAGTGGGCCGCGGAGGCTGCAACGCCTCAGAGAAGGCTAGTATTCAGATAGTACAGGGGGGTACTTAATTTTATTTAAGTATAGTACTTGAGTAAGTGTACTTACATGTACTGTAGTTGCATTCTACCACTGGGTATGAGTAAAACCATAATAAATATAAAGATATGGTTCAAGCTCATTTGTTTTTATGATCTCAAACCATTTATTACGGGGATGCTGTCAGAAGTTGCTCACCACGCTGACTTCCTAGTATACCGCCAAAACCACAACGGGCCAGTCCCTGCACAGCACCAGGGCCCTTCTGGCCTCGGTCCACAGACCAACACAAGTCTTCCCCTACCAGGTCGGCAACTCACTGCCAAGGTTAGTATTTGTACACATTGGATGGGAAGATATCGTCAGAGAACGTGAACCCTGAGCCACCATCATCTTTTTCAAATTCATATCCCTGTAAAATCTAAATCCTCATAACGGACTTGGATGTGGATCAGACTCTGAGCCCCTGCTGCTCAGGAGGTAGAGGGTCAGCATCTCAGTCGTCCAGTAATCACGAGGTTGGTAGTTTGGATCCCTGGCTCCTCCTGTCCCCAGGTCAAGACACGGCCCCCCCCGACTTGCTCCAGACGGGCGGGCATGGCCGCTCGGCCACCATCAGTGTGGGAATCAGAAACCAACTTGTCCTGGAAGTGGAACATGAAGCCGTCCTCCCGGTTCTTAGTCCTTTCTGGGCCCTTTCATTGGATCGTCTCTGCCTGAGACTTTCTGTATCCATGTTTCATAAGACCTGAGGTCAGGCAGAGGTTTCTGTAATGCTGTAAATAGAACTGTAATGTGAACAGCGGCTTATCCTTTCCACTACTAGAGGACCCTGGCCTACAGCTGACTGCCCCCCCTCTGTCAGGCCCAGGGATCCCTGTCACTGGTTAATAACTGCACATTACACTCATTTGACAGAGTAAACCGAGTGGCATGTGAAAGAATTTGCATTTGTATGATATGATGTTTCATGGCTGTGTGGAGAAGAAGACACGCTGACCATAATTCCAAATAATCATCCGACATGCTTTTGTTGTGGGACAACTATGAATTTAAACAGTTGTCAAATGTAACTACCAGTAGTCCTCATTTTGGTCTGGACTCCTTGGAACCCTCTTGAGAACCCAAGTGAGTATATCAAGAACCGCTGCAACCTTACCAAGGGCCCTTAAGACGCCTATAAGCCATTCCCTCACATAGAACCAGTTCAGAAACTGGTCCTCCACTTTCAAGAACCCATGGCACTCTTTAAATCTTATTGCGGGCCCCGCAAGATGGATCCCTGAAACCCTCTGAAGAACCACTGGAACCCATTCCATCAACTTCCGGTGGTCTCTACATCCCGTGTGTGTGTGTGTGTGTGACTCATGGATGTATTATTGGGG
>NW_022605588.1:307768-312527 GCF_008692095.1 Etheostoma spectabile | reverse complement strand
GGGGACTGGGTGTTACAGGCAGTCCTACTTCCTGTTATGGAGTTCAGAACATGTACGCTTTAGTGTGAAAGGTATTTATAAATACTGATAAACTAATTTGAACTTTATACAACATATCTTCTTTTTTTAAATGCAGATGATACAGATTTTAAAACCTTGTTATCCAGGAGTGCTTTGTGTTGCAGCATTAGAAGACCAGACATCAATTTTGAAGGATCAATTATTAACCAAAAAATAGAGAACTGGATCTAAATTTGAATATAGCCTTTATGAAAATGTACAGGACATGGAGGCTATGTGCGCGTCTGGAGCCACGCCTCCTGCTGCTGATGGAGGAACAGTTAAAACCACATCTCATATTATATCATATATCAACAGGACAGAAGAGGAAAGGGTTTGATTTCAAAATAAAAGCCTGATTGACACGTCATTCTTTTGTGTTTCGCTGTGGGCATCACAAAACTACAATATACATAACTCAGAATCAGAATCAGAAATACTTTATTGATCCCCGAAGGGAAACTCCGTATGTATCATATATACATTAACAAACTGGTCGTTAAATGTATGTTTAAATGTTTCTGTTTTGGGGGCCCAGATGGGACATGGGAAATAAATAAACAGCCTACATATAGAAAGAAATGTGCATTATGAATTGAAAATGAAGTAATTCATATAAATACATGATTCATGTATTGTATAAATAGCCTAGACTAAACGGTTTATATGCCTATTTATTTATGTTCCGTGACCTTATTTTGCCCCATAGTTCATATAGAGGGTGGTCTGACTATGAGGAGACTAATCTATTGAAGTGTGCACGTTTTAATATTTAAACTGGTTTGCGTGCGTCACATTTTAATGCTGCGACTTTTATTTTGAAACGGATACCAAGTGTTCCGGTATGCACCTGTGTGACTTGACGCACGTTGGGAGCGCTGCTTGGTATTGATTTCTTTAACTGTCTATGGTATCGATGTGAGCGGCTCCTGTCAGATAAGTGTGTGTGTGTGTGTGTGTGTGTGTGTGTGTGTGTGTGTGTGTGTGTGTGTGTGTGTGTGGAGGCCGACCTGTGGCCAGTCACACAGCCTCCGGGGGGGAGGGGGGGGCAAAGTTTACAGACAGCTGTCTGTATATCCAGCTCGGATCGTCTCCCACTGAGGACACACAGAAGACAGGCTGCAGCGGCACGAGGAGCAGGGACACACCGAGCCGGACTGTGGGGAGCTAGGCTACATGAGGCATGTAACGGTGACGTAGTCCGGACGGAGGACCGCGTTAACCCTACGGAGCCAGTTTGGGATTAAAGGAAGAATATGTGTGTGTGTAGGTCTACGTGTGTGTGACTGTCTCTCCGGTCCCGTTCATGGTTCGGTGTCAGCTTGTTGTCTCTGTCCGCTCCCGTGCCCCGCACTGATCCGAGCCCCTTGGGGAGCCGCTGCCGGGGCCATGGGTGGGAGTCTGGGCTGCCACCGCTCCATCCCCAGGGACCCCACGGACTTCAGCTGCGGCAAGCGCAAATTCAGCGCCGCGTGCAACTTCGGCCACATCCTGGTGAACCAGGAGCGGCTGAACATCAACACCGCCACGGAGGAGGAACTCATGACCCTGCCGGGGGTCAACCGCGCCGTGGCGCACAATATCGTGGAGTACCGGGACTGTATCGGAGGGTTTAAAAAGGTGGAAGACCTGGCTCTGGTGAGCGGGATCGGGGCCACCAAACTGGAGGTGATTAAACTGGAAATATGCGTCTCCAGCAGGACCAGTTCGTCACAGCACTCCCCGTCCTCCCTGCGCAAAGACCCGGACCACCAGTCCTGCACCGGGATGAACATCAACACCGCCACCCCGGCGCAGCTCATGAGCATCCGGGGCATCACGGAGAAAATCGCCAAGAACATCGTGGCGTACCGGACCGAGCACGGCCCGTTCAGGAGCATCGAGGACCTGGTGAGGGTCAACCACATCAACAGCTCCCTGCTGGACAGAATCCGCTTCCAGGTGTTCGTGGAGCGCTCCAGGGCGCCGTCCACCAACACCAATGCAGGGCTGACCTGCACCACCAAGTCCCACCCCAGCCCCACTTCATTCAGTCTCCGGAGCGACGACCTGGAACTCCCGCCCGGAGGACCGACCCAGATCCTGTCTGTGCGGCCCAACGTGGAGCCCCCGTCCGGCCTGCGGGACGGGAAGCCCGTGGTGCGCGTGGCCACCTGGAGCCTGCAGGGCTGCTCCTGCGATAAGGCCAATAACCCCGGGGTCAAAGAGGTGGTGTGCATGACCCTGCTGGAGAACGAGTGAGTCAACCATCCCAACTTATGTCACGTGGAGAGGGATTGGTTAATTGAATTGGTTGGTCTTCTTAATTAAAAAAACAAAGTATTAAACAAACTTAAATATTGCATTATAAATATGATACCTTCTGACAGACGCAGTGCAGGGTTTCATGGTGTTACATACAAATGTATAAATGTCAAAAAATAATCTTTAGGGGACTGAGAAGACTTTAAGGTCGTGCCTTCCATCTTTAATCTGGGGCCAGCGGGGCCCTGCCGGTGGGCCCCCCAGAACCCCCATCTGGGCCCCATCAGTTCTCGCGATCTTTAAATAAAGTCCCTCCAAACCCCTGACATGTAGACCGGAAGACAGAGTTCCTGTCTCTAATCCTACCTCCTGGTCTACAGAGTCTGAATCAGAGGAATCTGCCTTGGTTTTTGATGCATATACAAATATATTAAATATGAATATGAAATAGGCAAAAAATAAACACAGAAACAAAAAATAAAGTGATCAAAACACATTGTCTTAAAACCTGTTAGTCCCTGGGTAAAACCCCATACTAATCTTTTAATAGTTTTATTTTACAGCTATTCATCTGTAGGGTTGGGTACCAAAACCCGGTTCCATAGGGAACCGGGAGGAATTAGAACCCAAGTTCTGGTTCCGCTTAATGTGCCGACTGGAACATTTTCCCTCTGGACTCTGGTTACCATGCCAACTCAACACCTATTTAGCTGTTACTTGTTAATATGGAATATTTATTGTTATATTATTGTAGTTGTGTGTTAGGTGACTTAGGTTTACTTATAATATATTGAAGTACTTTAAAACGTTAATACATTGTTACATTAAAATAATAAAAAAATGAATATATAATAAATAATTCAGTTTAAAAAAAAAACTCAAAAGAATCGGTTTAGGAATCAGAATCATTCTCAAAGCACCGGTTCAGTATATGAAACCCATCCAAACAAGATATGATATACAACTAAGATATAATATATAACCAAGATATGATATATAACCAAGATATAATATATAACCAAGATATAATATAACCAAGATATAATATATGCTGCTAGTTATATATTGCTCGGGGGGAAGAGAGGGCTGCGGGGGATAAGGCGTCTAGGGGAGATTTCTGCGAGGTACATAGCCTCGAGTTAGAATTTCGCTAGGGATAGAGGCTGCGGGGGAAGAGGTCTGCGAGGTGATATAGGGCTGCGAGGGGGAGGATTGCGGCGAGGGGTAGAGATGTCGCTGGGGTATAGATGCGGCGACGGGGGAGAGAGGGCGCTAGGGGAGAGAGGGGCGGGCGAGGATAGATGTCTGCAGGGACGAGGTCTGCGTGGGTGACAGAGCCGGCTAAGGGGAGGAGTGGCGGCGAGGAGGAGATAGGGCGCGGGGGGAGATAGTTCGGCGAGGGGAGATAGGGCGGCGAGGGCGACTAGTGCGCGAGGGAGAAGTGGGCGGGGGAGTAGGGCGCGAGGGGAGAGAGGCGGCCGAGGTGAGAGAGCGGGAGGGGAGAGAGCTGCGGGGGAGGAGGCCGGCGAGGGGAGAGAGGGCGGCGAGGGGGAAGGGGCGGCGGAGGGAGATAGGGCGGCGTGGGAAGAGGTCTGGCGAGGGGAAGATGGCGTGCGTGGGGAGAAAAATATGGCTGCGGGGGGGGGAGCGGAGAGCGGGGGGAGCAACAGAGAGCGGGGGTACTATGATATCGGGGGGAGAGAGGAGAGCCGGGGGATCGGATAGCGGGGTAGAGAGTAGAGCGGGGGAGAAATCATAGCGGGGGGAAGAGGATCAGCGGTAGGGGGAGATCAGAGCGGGGTGGGAGGGGGGGCAGAGACGAGCCGGGGCGGTGAGAGGATGCTGAGGCCAAACCCGGAGCTGGGGAGTGGGGTGGGAAACGGGAAGGAGGGAGAGAGAGGCAGGGGGGAGGAGGGGTAGGGGACAGGGGAGTAACTGGAAAGGACTTCACGAGAGGAAAGAACCGACGGCACCGAACACACAACACAATAAACAATAAATATTCCAAAACAAGTAACAGCTAAAGGGTGGGGCGATGGTAACCAGAGTCCGAGGGAAAAGTCCAGTGCGCACAAGCGGAACCAGAACTGGGGGTCTAATTCCCCCGGTTCCCTATGGAACGGTTTTGGTACCCAACCCACAGATGAGCTGTAAAAAAAACTATTAAAAGATTAGTATGGGGTTTCCCAGGGACTAACAGGTTTTAAGACAATGTGTTTTGATCACTTTATTTTTTTGTTTCTGTGTTTATTTTTTGCCTATTTCATATTCATATTTAATATATTGTATATGCATCAAAAACCAAGGCAGATTCCTGATTCAGACTCGTAGACCAGGAGTAGGATTAGAGACAGGAACTCTGTCTTCCGGTCTACATGTCAGGGTTTGGAGGGACTTTATTAAAGATCGCGAGACTGATGGGGCCCAGATGGGGGTTCTGGGGGGCCCACCGGCC
>NW_022605588.1:278162-307743 GCF_008692095.1 Etheostoma spectabile | reverse complement strand
TTAACAGTGAGTCTTAACAAAGCCGTCCCAAAACTCCATAGTTGCAGCTATGGGAACAGACAGAAACCACCAGTTCCTAACCATTAGAAGAACCTACCCCATCAGGGATGAATATCAGTGAAGCACCTGTTGGAACTGTCTTCACACAACCTCTTCAATTAGCAAGCGTGTGATGAGTCATGTGCCCCTCGCAAGACATGACGTTAGAGTTCTACAAGAAACCCTTATACTTGTTAGTTAGAACACTGTACTGGACTGACACATGGACGTACTATCCATGTGTCATCACAAGAGGACCAAAGTAAAGTAGTATTAAGCATAGAGCCAACCCCCCACTAGAGGACAGTAGCACGTAATAAATTTCACAGAAGTGACCGACAACTGAAGAAAACATCCAGGAGTAACAACACAACTTGATAAAAGCCAGCAGATAATCATTTTAATTCTAGATGACATGAAAAGAAGGGACACATAAAGTATGTGTAAATAATGGACAGCGTGAGGAGGCCGGTCTGCCTAGGTCCCAACAGCATTATGGGATGAGAGCGCCACCTGCTCTGGTTATTGGCATTTCTTTCAACCAATCACAATTTCATTTGGTTGTGCTGCCTCTGCTAATGTAAGCTCAGGTAACGTTAATCAATGCTCTCCTAAAGCAAATCATCTGTTATCCAATACAATGTATATGTTATTAATGCTGTGTGTTACTGTTGCCAGATCTGTCAACTAGTCTCTCCTTATGAAAGTATCTCAGTGGAAATGGAAATCCTTTCAGGAAGACCTCCACTCTTAACAACGCTCTGCCTAACTCATCAGCTGTTGGAGGTGTTTACCCCCTGCTACACAATCAGAATCCTTAACAAATGGCAATGGCCAATCACAGAGTCACAACCATAGCATTTAAATAATCTGTTTCTCCCTTGCTATCAGATGTCCTTTCAGGCAAAGCGGGCAGTACAAGATTACTTTTGCAGTACATTTTTTTTTATTACTACATTACATTTGAATTTTTTACTGAAGAAAGCATTATGCAAATGTAGAACATGCGAGTTACAAATGTAGAGAACACGTATGATCTTTTTTTAAAACAATGGCGCTTCTAGAAGGAGACGGCTGGAGTATATCTATGGAGGCTCCATGGACTGACAGGATCCTGGAAGGATTCAGTATGGACAGGGATGCTGACAGGAGAGAAGGGCTCGATGGAGAAGAACGTACGGGTTGGCGTAAAGGGGGACCGGGATTATGTGGGGCACCTGGCAGACGCTGCTCTTTTTATTAGCTTGTTCAGCAGCAGGAGGCTGTTCTCTGTGGAGATGATCTGCAGCACGGGGGCTCAGTGGTTAGAACGTACTCACAGGAAGTTGGCCTCAGAGTGGATCACGGTCCGGGCTAGAGGATGACACGGGAGGATTTTCACTCCTGCCCGTACACACTCCCATGAAAGAAATTTGTCCCGTCCCACCTCCCAGACCAAAGTGAAAAAACTAATCCCAATCCCATACCGCTCCTGGTAAATTGAGTCCCACTTCCATCCGCTCCTGGTAAATTGAGTCCACTCCCATACCGCTCCTGTGTAAATGGACCGCACGCTCCGGTACCGATCCCATTTACTGCGAGCAATTTTTGCGGGTCAGAGGAGACTGAAACTGACGGCAAATTTCGCTGATGAACGTAAGCGATGCGTGGCTGAGTCTTTCCGAATTTGCCTTGCAAGTGGCTCTTTCAGACGCTCATCCCTGAATCATAGAGTACTTGAATAAGACTAAGACTGTCTTCAAAGCAGCGTTACCATCGTGCACACCGTCGCATTTCTACTCTCCAAACGTAATTAATATTTCAGGACTTTCAGACCAGTTTTGGGAAATTAACAGACATGTCCTACTTCTGACTTTGAGCTGTAAATCATGTTTTGCCAAATACCATTTCTCCCGCGGCTGTTAGCTCCATCCTCGCTGCTCTTTCGAAAACTACGGCGGTAGGCCGTGACAAAAAGACCCGATGGCTTCTGGGACGGCTGGGCGTGTAGTTATTTTTTACTTGCGTTACATTGTAGGAGTATTGAAGGAAACTTACAAAATGGTGCATTTACTTTTTTTTGATTTAGGTGCATTTAGATTTTTTTTTGTCGTTCTTTGCGATCGTGATTCCCGCTCCCGTCTGCTCCCGTTAACATTTATCCTGTACCGTCAAATCCCGTGATTAATAGTAAATATGACTCCACCTGCAGAGGAATACCACGGGAATCCTGTGACCCGTGGGATGGCCCGAATAAAAGTCAGCATCTAGTCCGGGCAGGCTTGATCCAGGCAGGTCTATCCCAGGCGGGCTTGATCCCAGGCAGGGTCGTGATACCAGGCAGGCTGATCCAGGCAGGGTCTTATCCCAGGCAGGGCTTGATCAAGGCAGGGTCTTTTATCCAGGCAGGGCCTTCTGTGTGGAGTTTGTTGGCCTTCCTCCCAACAGGAAGACATGCATGCTGGGTAACAATAAAATAAAACTCTTAAAGAAGCCTCTTTAAGAGAAATACAGATCACGTAAGGAACGCCCTAACAAAAACACGTTTTGTGATGCTAAAAAGGATTTAGATGTGTAAATATCTAATGTTAGCAAAGAAAATGAAGTATACAAATGGAACTGTTATATATAAGTGCACTACACTTAAAACGACGTCCACATCCATTCAGGAGAACGGGAAAGTGTGTAGCGTTGCAGATAGTTGCAAGCTCTTTACTTATAGGATCTTTAATCAAGTTACCACAAACAACGGAATCACCGTGAATGAGTCCGTGGCTGGGGCCCCCCTTGGTTTGGGATTCCGCAATGGGGAAACCAGATGTTTTTTGGGGTATAACTTGTGTCCAGCCCACATTTGAGGAGTCTGTACCAATGTGAGTTACCTGCTCACAGAGATTTACTCTCTTACGCCCAGGAATGGAATCTCAGAGTATCTACACATCAGAAAGAGCCAAACCCATTCTGTAATATTCTTCAGAATAAGATCTTTTCCGTAGGTTGTTGGTTTTGTGGTGTGGATCTGTTGATAATTATTTCGGGGTTGGGGCCCTTGAAGCGAACGCGTGGAGATGGTGACTGGAGCCGTGGAGGCGGACAGCGGGGTCCTATGAATGGGCCCAGGCGGCCCTGGCTCCTAAATCTCCATCCCAGAGGAAGAGGCGGATCACACGTGCACCCAGAGGCCTGGCTTACATCCAGTTAGGAGCCAGCTTTATGAGTTAAAGCTGGGAGGTTATCGCCAAAGCGAGCCTCTGAACGGCCTTGCTATCTGCATTAATGAGAAGTCAAACACAGCTGGAAATCTATTCAATTTCTCTTTATTTATATACATATAGAAAATGTTTGGCACATTTATTTTTTTAAAGTCTTATTATCTATATATATTTTCTGAAACATTTTAGGCTCTTTAAAAAAGGTAATACTTTTTACATGATAATTGAAAACCAAAAGCAATCTTGGCACGATTCTTCACATATCATCGAAGCTCCTGCTCCACGGCTAACCTGACAAAGCAGGATCCCAGGCAGCAAAGTCCATGGTCCTCAAGCTGGTCTCCATTTGTGGACCGGGGATAGGTCTCACCGCTCGGTGTTGGGGGCATGTACCATCTGTCCACCACGTGCCTGCAGGCCTAGTCAGGCCCCTTAGGGGATACGTTACTGGCGTAGAACTCAGCCACCAGGGGGCAGTGGTCTGACGCAAACACCGCCCATGACAGTTGGCGGGATCACAAGGGTGGTCAAGCCCTCCCGGTTTACCATGCAGTGGCTGTCGGAGGAGGAAGACCATGGAGATGGGACAATCAGCAGACTGGCTGATGCAAACTTAGACAATGCACCACTGGGATTAACGAGAACTTTGAGCTGAATTGACTAAGTTTCACGTGTTCTGAGACTTAAAACACAAAGCACTTTTATCTCTATGGACTGAATCTTTCTCTTACTATTGTGACTTAAATTATTTTGGTCATCCAATAATAAAGATTAATTGTCTCAGTGACATGACGAGAGGACTTGCCGAATTGTTAGGACACAAATTCCCATTCTAATAATCTCAGGCAAGTGTCCAGCACAACCACAGAGTAGACTCTTGCTTGAGGGAGCGACTCAGCAGATGTGTCCAGGCAGCGGAGTGCCCTGTGGTGAGCGGACGTGCTGATGTTGGTGAACTGGGAAGATGGGAAACCCAGGGCGAACAGAGCTTCCCTTTCTCCAGGATGTCAGCTCTGGAGCTTGAGCAGGGGAGCCAAACATTACCAGCAGCACCAACGCCTTCTCAACTGAGAGAAACATGAGAGATAACATCTCAAGAGGTAGCCTCCAGAAACGCTTCCATGAGATGGAGGATTGCAGATATCTGCCTGAGATATTTGTTTTTGATCCATCACTTGAACTGTGTGACTCAACTCACAGCGTGTACATGTGGTGTGATGTGTAGAAGAGTGACGTGACAGACTGACCTTTGGTGTTTCCTGGACGCTGGGGGGAGGTGCAGGAACACTTGGTGTCGTAGTGTTGTGGGTCATTGAGTTGGATCTCCTGATGCAGCTGTGGCCTGAAATGTGGACGTTACACGTCAGGCTAGGACGGACCGACCTAATGGAAAGAAAGGCAGCCCCCAGTTAATGTGGTCGGAGGAAACAAAGACTATGTATCTGTTATGAGTATGATGCTGTTTATCACGTTCTGTCCCAATTCGGACACAATTGTATTGGATGCTTTGTAAACAATTTATTGAAACTTGTTTGGCAATAAGGCTCTTGAATTGATATGCAGTATGTTAAAAATGTCTTGTTGCTGAAAACCCTTGTTGACATTCACCCAGCGTATCACCGGGACTGCTGGGTCTTTTACCCATACGTACTTAAGTATATTGTGAGTTCCCAGATCTACAGGCAATCACTTGTGGTGAGGTAACGTCTTATCATAAATCATTAGAATGATCACACAATGACAAAGGGTTAAGACCTCCAAGCTGTCAATAAACTGGAATTATCCCTGAATAGAGATGGTCTGCCGATACTGAGTTACATGCTGGTACCAGTGTGTCAATTTTATATGTTTTAACAAACTGTATAAGACTATTCTAGTAGGATGCTGATGATGTAACAGCTGGTACTACTATACTCTGTATGATGAATGATGGTGCTACCGCTGTACTACTCTCTTGATGATGATATGAATCTCAACAGCTGTTATACTACTATCTCGTATGATGAATGATGTACTAACAGCTGTATACTAGATCTCGGTTGATGATATGATGTCTAAAGCATGTATACTACTATCTCGTATGATGATATGATGTCTAACAGCTGTATATACACGTATTCTGTATGATATGATGCTACCAGTGTATACTACTATCTCTGTTGATGATGGATATGATGTTAACAGCTGTATACTACTATCTCGGTAGGATGCTATGATGTCTAACAGCGGTGTATACATCTCTGTATGATGATATGAGGTCTAACAGCTGTATATACTATCCTGTATGATGAATATTTCTATCGTTGTGGTCGACTGGGATCAGGTTAACTCTTCTTGTATTTATCCAGTTTGACAGTCCACCGTCTATAACGGAAACAAAGAACAAAAATAAACTACTTTAAAGTGATTTCTTACTACGTGTATGATTGGTGTATAACTCCAAGTACTTCCCGACGCCGATAGCAGCATTTGAGGCCGTATTGGTAATGGTATTGGTGGTGGACACATCTTACCCATGAACAAAACCCTGTATTAGATTTTCTAAAAACGGCTTGATTCTCTCCATGAGTATTGGAATTTATGCAAGCACAGTGACAACAACATGTGTTTCAAAATAACAAAATAAGTAGTTGTAGCCATTATTTTTCCATTTAGGTACATAAATGCCACAATGCAATAGAGCAAAAAAGTAAAAAATGTATTGCCTGTTAATTATGTTTGGAGCATGGGCTCAGGGAAGAACATATCGTTACGGATGCTTAGTGACAGACTACAGAAGAATCATTTTTCTTTAGTCAGAAAGAGTGGTACATTCATTCGCCACGAGGGAAAAGGGTGTTTTTTGCTTCTCTGTATGGTTTGGCCCATATTGATGTCCTTCCCATTCTTTATTTAACAAAACATAAAAAGATCTGCATTTTCATCACGCGTCATTTTTGTCTTAAGCAAAGGAGATCTCCTCTGAACGCTACAAAGATGTTTTGGAATCTATCTTTACTTCACAGAGAAAGTGAGCAGGTACGCGGCGAGGGGGGAATGTTTCCGTTGCCATGACAAAGGGACTTCCAGCACTGCAGCAAGCTCTCAGGTCAATACCAGACGACAACCTCAGCCACGTGTCACCACAGAAAAAGCCAGAGTAGCTCACGCCTGAGGACAAGAGGGGATCATGGGAACATAAAGTCAGAACTACTGTATATATAATGTATTTTTAAGAGTATGTATTTCGGCTTTAATCACTTTAAAACCATTTGCAATTTGTGGTGTTTTATTATTTTAGTTTGTGACTTATGAATACATTTCATTTTAGTTTAGATTTCAGTGCTAGTTTGTTAGTTTTAGTTATGCTGCGTCCAGACAACACTGAACCGTGTTTGTTTGAACTTCACCATGTACAGGTGCCTGGAACGGAGTCAAACCATGTACTATGACCCGTGACTCGACCACTATTGGCTGTATCTCCCAGTACACACACACAAAACAACAATGGCGCCCCCTGTTGATGCCATGAAGACGTGTGAGAAATAGATAAAACAAGGAACGTAACGTAATTCCACACTTTGGTAATCAAAACCATACACTATGGATTGTGTATCTAACAGGTTAGGTTCATTTAAATGAAACCCCATACTATCGTCAACTAGAAATCGCTAGTTTCAGCTAGCGCTAGCTAACATCAACGTTAGGTAGCCGCTAGCTGACGCAGTCTGACGCTAGCAGAAAGGTTTGTCGGCGTGATGACTTGAAGTCGTAACTTGTGGGCTAAATACTACGTGGAACGCAGCATTAGTTTCTGTCTAATAATTTTGAAGTTGAGGATGATCTCTAACATTGGGTTGACAGGATCGGGGTTAGGGTGTCATGTTTACTGAGCTGCCCAAGGTAAACAGCAGAGCAGCAGACGTCGGCATAATATCAGTGCTGTTCAAAATGGCTGCCATACCTTGTGGAGTGTCAGTGGATTTTTCAGAAACAACACTTTTCCACAGGCCTCGAGGGCCGATTTCCACTCCGTACATGGCCAGCGTTCCTTGGTTAAACTCCACCACAGAACTGCGACATCAAAACACAGAGGACAAGTCGTCCCAGCCTATGCAAAAATACCAGATTTTGTTATTTGCATTTCATATTGGCAATGGTGTAAATGTTGATAGAGTAGTAGTAGTAGTAGTAGTTTTAGTTCTCTAACTCTAAAGTAAAAATATATTGGCCAAACTAACCACTTAATTACCAATTACAATTATAATTAACATTATATTGGAATATTTATCATGTCTAATAATGGATACATTGATCATTTCTATAAGAACAATATCAGTTATCAGAATCAGAAATACTTATGACCCCCAAGGGAAATCTGTGTACAGCGCACCAATAGTACGAAGACAGAGACGGAGCACTGCAACAGGCAGCATACACGTGTTTGCGCATGCACACTCGTCACTTCAGATGCTCAGATAAGAATCAGAATCAGCTTATGACAACATAATGCACAGGACAACACACAGTACACGTGTCACATGAAGGGATTTTTAAGGTGACTTGGGACGGGTGAAACTGAGCCATAAAAAGATAGTAATTACTGTTCATTTGTTGTGTAAACAATGGATATATCTTGGAAAAGATGGGTTTATTTCTGTAATAGTACACAAGTAGGGTGTATATTTAATAAAGCATTTATTAGATTGAATAATAGGCCAGAACAGTGTAGTAAACCGGCAATGACGTAAAAATGTAGCCAAAATGCTTCTTTGCTTTCTCACACTAACCCTGGGTTAGTACTGCAGCTCTGTTGAGAAAGATTAGTAACACAATGTTGAACTGTGTTATTTAAGACACAGTGCCAAGGACACTGAGTTGAGTTAAGGGAATCAGAGCATGGATAGTAACACAAAAACCCACAAAGGCTGAATACAGGGACAGTATCTCCTGATGTTTATACGGATAATAAATGCAACAACGGCTTTCTTCTGCTTCGATTCGGTTTCTAATCTTCTGAAATACATGACAGTGCGTTCACATGGAGGGTTGACTGTATTTCACCCACTTGAGGGCAGATGGTCGTCAGCAAAAAAACAGGCACAGAAAAACAACGCTGAGTTCAGTGAACTCTAAAAAAACTCATCATCTCAGAGGAAAAATCAGGAGAAAGATGGAACCTCTCGTCGACATCACTGAGAAAGGCTACACCGGTAGTTAGCTGTAATGTTGGGGAGAGAAAAAGCCAAATGTCCCTGGGTGTGAAGGAAGCAGCAGGAGAAAGGAGGACTCGAGGCAGCAGCACGGAAGAAACTGCTCATGGGCTCAGGTTGGGTTCGGCTGAGCTGCCACGGCCCTAAATAACCTGAGGTCTCCCCTGTGGGACCCGGCAGAGTCAGAGGAACCAGCCCTGTGCACGCACGCAGCATGTACGTGACCTCTCCATGAAGGCCATGCAAAATGACACCTATAATATTTAAAGGCAATTGCCACATTTTAAAAATAATGGTCTTTACAGTAGAGCAGAAGTCTCACAAAATACAACTCCAATTCCAAAAACAACCTGAAGTAATGTAGGACAGAGGGTGCTTGTTGTAAAGCTCCTTTAATGCAAATTTATATTTAAACATATGTTCAACATGTAGGGCTGTGCATGAAAAATATCAGTATTAAAATACAATTGCAATTATTTGACGATATTGACTGTATGAGTATTCTCCTCTTCATTGAATAAAAGATGATATTGTAATTTTGCGAGGATCTGTATGAAAGGATTGTAGGTCGGACGTCTCTGCAGCCCCCCCGCAACCCCACCGGCCATTCGGACATTGCAACTGTCCAAATTGTGATTTGGATATAATTGGCAATTAATGGGCAGCCCACAACATAATGTTCTGTTGCTGTTTTTTGTGAATATCAATCTATTAATAATCTCTAGTCTGGGCTCTTCAGGGCCCGAGTAACATGATGTAACTGCTCATAGGTGGTAGAGAGCTCTGGATCTACTGAGTGGTACTTTTGTCTCTTGAAACACACTTCAAAAAGCGCAGTTCAAAGCTAGATAACACTAACGACACTGAAGCCTGTTCCAAAGGCTATCAGTCATCTCACAGGGCGCCGAGAGATACAACCACATACCAGTCCCGTCACTGAGTTATGATATAATAATAAAGCAATCTCAGATGCCAGCGTGTTAGCACCCTCAAAAGATTTACTTAAGCTGTAGTCCCCAGGGGACCATTGAGGCTTTAAAGGGGACAAGGTTGAATGGCTCACAGGTATAACTTTGCAAAACACCCCATATTCAGTCTGGGGAAGGAGTGCGGGCCAGCAGTATTCAGCAACCTGGTGCCGAGCCAGGTCTGGAGGAATCACCGGCGAGGCTGGGGAGTCCTGCGACACTTGGACTAAACCATGTGGGAACAAATGGAGCGCAGCGCTTGTGTCTACAGCAAGGATATAATTATCGGATTATTAGAATGAGTGTTAATCCACAGTACGAGGATGTAAAAACTCCTCACCAATATGGCACGTTCACACACCAAAAGGGGATTTAATCAGGAGTGAGTGTCACTGAAAGGGCCCATTTAGTGACATCCTGTCGTGTTTATAACCTTTCAATGTAGCACAAGTAGACTTATATTTGAAATATAATATATTTTCCGTCAGATCATTTATAGATCTCGACATTACATTTGACGGAGAAAGAGACGGAGGGACAGGGGAAAACAGTCAGCTGTCCCACAAACTCCCGGCCAGTTCCCCAGCTGTGTTTGGTCTGTAAAACTTGTCTTTGGCAGCGATAGCAGCAGCACGATGTTTCCTGTTTCTGTTTCCTGTCCGGGACTCTCACTCCACCTCGAACACGACCGACCAGTCTGATCGCCGGTTACATCACGGGCACGGCAGCGTGACGTGGGATTGCTTAGTCCTGAAGCTGAATGGGTCTGGGCTGGGTTTTTACCACTAACCCATTCAGAAGGAATGGACACACCTGTCTGACGGTTGGAACCGGTCCGTGTGAACGCAGGCTGACTGAGAAAAAAAAACAAACTGTGGAGTTTGAAAGAGTTAACCAAACAAACTGACGAGCATCGGTCTATAAAAAAAACTTTTATTTATCTGTTCAATTATTTCATGTCCCCATGCCTTCCTATGAGCATATGTAGAAACCGCTACAACATCATAATGGAGCAATGCCAGCTGTTTTTGACAACATTCTGCACTATGCATATTTGTTATTTATTATTCAGTCACACTCCTGCTGTGCAAGTGTTTCATTTCTATTCATCCGCACCTATATCATGTGTATCGTCTGTCTAGGTAGATATATTACCATTATTATTATTATAACTCGTATTTATTGTTTCTATTTTTTAATACTTTCTGTATTTTTTCTTACATCTATTAATGGGTATTGGTGTTATTATGATGCGTGTGAATTTTGCGTTGCCGTAACAAGCAATTTCCCCAGGTTTGGGATTAATAAAGTTATTCATATTACAGGTCGGGCCTAATAATAACACAATCATTGTTTATTCTGTTTAATTTAGTATTGGGCTGGAATGAACAATGCAGCTGTGGGAGCTGCCAGCAGAACATAAAGCAATAAAGGACTTGAGCTGGACAGTACTATATGCTCTGTATATTGCCTCTTGTTTTAGATGTCTATACCAGTTATGAGCAAGTTTGTTTCTGTTTTCAGTCCCTCTGAAAAGAATCTCATGAGGCTGGTTTATTAAGCTAAGAAAAAAACATCCAATGTGAATTTAAAGTTTCTTTCACTTCTCTAGATGTCACCTGAGATGAGAATGAGCAAAAGAAACATCAGCTGTCTCTTTAAAGCAGGATGGTTCATATGAGAACATTTGAAGCAAACGACAGTGACCCCCCCTGAACCTTCAGACGGTTGCCAGTGCCACACAAACAAAACAACAGGAGAGTGTGTGTTTGCACTTGTGTGGTGTGTTCGAAGTGTTAAAGGTGGAAAGCAAGGGCATTGGTCCCGTTATTGCATGTGTTATTGTATTTGCACATATGCGTTTGAGAGTTAACCAGGAAGCCTTTACAGGGTGGACAATGGCGAGGTGAAACATAACCACAGACAGAGGTTTTCCTAGCGACAAAACAGAAGGGACAACAATCTAAAACCGGCACACACACTCGATGGACTAATCATGGCATTAGAAGTTAAGGGGGGCAGGGGGTTCCAGACCGTTTCAGCCAAATAAACTAAGAGTGTTACACACCAACCAATAGGTTGGTTTACAGAAGACTAACATACACATTTAATACCAAACACAAGAACAACATATCCCCTCTTGGGGTTTTAAAAATGGATGAAAACATTGCCACAGTTAGGGGGGACAGTCAGCTGACTGGCTTCAACTCTTTCAGTTTAAACCAAACCAGAATGTGTCCCAATCTCTGTGAGTCTCCAAACTTTAATCTGTTTCTCCGGTGCGTCGATTGCTCTCTCTTTGCCAGCGTCCGGGGGTTCCTCCATCACCAGATCCCTACTCCACACAAACATCCTTCCACATCTTTAGGACATCCTCCACCTGCTCTACACTCCATCTGGGGGAATTCTTATATATCATGGCTCCCTACCATTTATAAATGTAACACTGCATGGAGTCTAATCCATAAGTACTCCAACATATCCACTCATTATGCACATGTTAATTCAACACATTTCTTGAAGTAAGTCTCTCCTGATTGGACTACTGCCTTTCCCAAACTTGGACTTTTTGGCAGCAGTATCTGACAGATGGAGGCTAACGGAAAATCCAGCTTTCAAAAACTAGGAGTCATTTCACTGCTGCTAATCAGTGTATCCCCAGTTGGTGGTTCAAGCATTGAGGGACTGAAGAAGAGAGACTTCCTCAAATGGTTAGTTAGCCCAGTATTACTTACTTTAAGGCTATAAGTAGAGAACTGGGTTTAATATTTCTGATTGTAACTTTTCTGCATTGAGGACAATTTTCAAGAGAGAATTGTGATGCATCTAAAAATATATTCCCCCCCCCACCTACGATAGGTTGTCATCCTAAGTAACGCAAAGCTGTTACAGACTTTATTAAAAAAAAAAAGAACAGCCTATTCAGGTCCAAAAATAAATCTTCTGAGTTCAAACAAAATGTAGAACTAATGCATAAAATATATGTTGGCAAGCTGCACTGCACCAACTGAAGAGAAAGATGTAGGAGAGAATGGAAAAACGGCTGACGTCACTCTGCAGGAAGAGAGACATGCAGGGATAGAAGATGAGAAGAGATGATGCTTATGATAAGACAAGACAGAAGAGATGAGAAAACAGGCCAAACTCAGCGTGGGAGGCGGCCAGGAGTTGTACACTGCAAATGTGGGCTACCTCTTGTCCAGAGGTACGAACTCATCTCCCACCAGCTCCCTTTCTCTCTGGCTGCGTGACCTATTCCCCTACACGGAGCTCGCCTTCTGCCAACCATCCATCTGGTAGCCACCAGAGAGTGCCATAGCACACCTTCAACGTGTGTGGCGAGCAGCAAACAAATCCTGCTCAGAAGCGTGCTGCTGAACTCTGACATTTCATAGAACACAGACACTCTTGCCTTCCATCTCTATCAGTACTACATATATCATGAAAATTTACGTTGCATATTAAATTAGGCCACAATAACACGTGGGGGCCAAGGCTTTATACAGACCCCTTTACAGAGAATCTATGTTATTAAAATAGCCTAATAATTGTTGCCATGATTTAACAATCGTTTAATTTAATTAATTTGGATTAACTAACAGTGGTGGCGCCGTTAGGACTATGTTACCTATAGGCCGGTAAGCAGTGGGGCTAATATTGTTGGATTCATGTTAGATTTTTTCATTTTTTTAAAACCTTTCAAAAATAACAGTAATTTGGAGGCCCCCCTGCATCGACTCTAACATATCAATCTATTATGCACCATTTGAACTCATTTCCCTCTGAGGAAATACACAACAAGCCTCTGGTAGCCACACACTGAAAGTGTGGAGGCTGAACAGGAACAACTCATTCTGCTCAGAGCGCACTGTTGAACGCGACATTATGGGAAACACAGACGTGTGTGTGTCGGTGACGCGCCCGCTGCACCCTCCGCTCAGTAGGAGAGTGGGTGATGACATCAGGAGTCCCCAATGTTCCTCAGGCTCCGCAGAGACTGACTGAGGGCCCACAAAATGTTCTGTCTTAAGATCGGTCACATGGACAAATAGTGGACGTAGCAGCGGTGACATCACCCATCACTGAGTTTTGCCAGTTTGGCGTCGCCCATCAACTGGACAGTGGCAATTTTGCGCATGAGGGTGAAGCTGGGGAGGAGGATGGCCAAGCCAGTGTGTTTTTGGTTTTAATGTTGCCTGCGCTAAGCTAAACGCTAACGAGGGAAAATGGTTCCCAGTAGAAGCTAGCAGTAGCTTCTTAGCTTGGTTGGCGAACACTGAAAACAAAGACATTTTAGGTGACCAAAATATTCCTAGCAACTTTGATGAAGTGAAATCACGCAGTTAGAGGGTCAAAGTTAAGACAAAACACATACCGAACCCCCCCAAAACAAGTTCAGGGCTATTTGTTGATGACAGGTGATGTGTACCGCCCTAAAGCACCCCCTGCTCTTCGGTTACAGGTTAAACAATGAGACACCTGTGAATTAGTGACCTTGAGCGTGATGGTAGGTGAAGTACATAAACCAATCATGCCTCCCAAGATTATGGAGGGCGTTATATTTTGACATGTAATACAACTTGTTTATTGATATTGACTGATTTCAATATGGATCGATCCAACACCAAAGATTCATTTGTACCTTAAAATAATGTTTTTCAGAGGGTTTCAGTGGGTCATAACTCGTAACAGGGTGAACAGCCCTTCTGCGTTTTTCTCTGCATCCTCGACTGATATAATCCCACTAGGCCAGTTTGACAGATCAGGTAGAGTCTGTAGTTCAGTCAGAAATACTGTAAAATCTAAGGGAATGGTAACGCAATGGACAAGCCCTTCCAACCTGTAGGGGGACAGGGGATGTTTAGGTCTTTACAGATATCTACGTACACGTACCCGACAAAAACGGGGATAAGCACCCAAAAAGGACTAATAATAATAGTAATAAAGATGTGGTAGCTTGGATGGACTGAAGGTTAACTCTAGAAAGAAGGTACAGGAGAGGTTCGAGAAGGGACAAAAGAGATGGGAGAGAGAGAGAGAGAGAAACAAAGGGAGAAGCGAGAGGAGAGGAGGGAGAGAGAGGATAGAGCGAGGACGAGAGAGAGAGAAAGAGAGAGAGGAGAATAACTAAATGGTGGCAGGCCTCCCACCAACCCAGTGACCGACAGAGAGAGCGGGGGGGGCAGCTCACTTCTTTTCAAGAGCCTCCGTCCAGAAGGCCTGGACAGCAGTAACTGATGCTGAACAGAAAGAGAGGTCGGTTCGACTAACATATTCACATTTTGACTGTATACATAACAACACCTCTCAACTGAAACCTAATACCACTAACGGTTTCACCGGCCGACTCGTGGCAACATGTGCAACATGGTTAATGGAATTATATGATCTGATGGCAGTGGTTGTTGTCCATTTCATGATGAAAATGAAGCCGGCGTGCTGAAATTGCACAGTGGTAAGTGGTTTTAGAGCTGGGCAATATGTAACAACATCAAATATACGATATTTTTGACCAAATACATCAATGCAATATTGCGGCGTTGTTGTAGGGTTGACCATTGGGACTTTCATACAATAATTAACACAAGAGAGTTTAGATAATAATCATCAGTAATGTGAATGTTGACTAAGTGAGTAAAGGGAAATAATAGAAGAGTTACAACGTTTGGTTCAGGAAATGACATCACTTCATTGGAATGCAGCCTTTAAAAAAGATAAGACAAGATAAATACTGTATTAATCTCACAATGGGGGAAATTCCTTTGTTCAGCAGTCAACAGATTCTTCTAATATATACTATCTATCATCTATCTATCTATCTATCTATACTATCTATCTATCTATCTATCTATCTATCTATCTATCTATCTATCTATCTATCTATCTATTATCTAGTGATTGCAGTAGACATACAATAAAAATGAATCAACTTTTGGATTCTAGTAATAATTTTGAATCGGTAGAGCTTGAATCACGATTCAAATATGGAATTTATTTTTGGCATGCCCCATGCAAAACCTTTGAAGGGATTGAAATAAGAAGTGTTGGTTGTTTCTAGGAGTTCAAGTCAGCAAGATCAAGTTATTCTCTTCCAAACGTACAGTCTTCAGCCATTTGGTCTAAAGCTTGTGAAAACATCCTGTTTGTGTCTGTCATTCTTACAATTAATCCACTAATAAACCCATTGTAAATACTTTAAATAAACCGTTTTCAACTAACAGAATCAGAAAAGCCTCCTGTTCTCCGACTAAAACCACAGACAATACAGTGGACACTCTCAGAGGAGGAAATACTTTCTGTTGAGGAGATGGGGTGTATGCGTTATTAACTGAACAAAGGTCTACTATACCTTATTAATAGGTAGAATAATATTTAGTTAACATAATTCATAATGCTAAAACAAGCTCTTATTTTGTTATCACAGAGAGAGTCAGATAGGTTAACCAAAAGACACAAGTGTCCCTGTTCAAACTGGGTCCTCGAGCTAAAGAAATAACCATTTCCTTCAATGTTTCCAGATAAAGTGTCCGAGGAGCTGAGAAAAACCAGCCTGAGGAGTTTGGACCGGTGTCCTGAGTCCTGTCTGCAAACACGTCGACACGGTCACTGCCCTGTGAAGGAGGGGGCCTTTACAGCCAATAAACTTAACAGTTTACTTAAATGATTTTGGTAGACCAACAGGCAGCACAATAAAAAGGCACTCCATCTCTGAGAGGCCTGAGTGCTTTCCCTCCTGTCGTTATCTGGTCTGTCTGGAGTTGGAGAGGAACGCTCCAAAGCAATCAGCAGAAGGGAGGGAAAGCATTACCCGTGTTTCACTGTGGATTAACGTCTTTAACAAATGGCCTCTACACACAAGAAAGTCTTATCAGTAATAAGAAGGAAATCTAAATAAATAAGTCCTTCAAATCCAGCTAGTTGCACCACAATTTCAGAGCTCAATCCAAGCCGTTATCCGAGCTCGAATGGACCGGTTTCAACTTGGAATCGTTTCAAAAATTCCATTGGCATTGTTTTATTAATTGGAATCATTTTGAAAGTTGGTTTACAATTCCGATCATTGGTTCCAAATCAACACAAGTAACTAACAGCCATGGAGCGATAGCGGCGCCCTAAAACGGGGATTTATTTTACAAAGCCCGGTAAGACTGGAATCATACTGAATCCAAATATATACATTAAATAAATGTTCTCTATCCTCTTTCTGTGAAATAAGCATGTGACGGTTTCAACTCCAGCACTCAAAGAATCGGAACCCGAGAATCGAATACTACTGAAATCAAAAGGAAAGATCTGAACTGGAATCAGACGAGTTCAAATCAGAGCAATGCCGACCCTAGAGCTGGAGGAGGAGAAACGTGCTTATTCTAATTCACACACATTCAGTTCAATGTAGTACTCATTCATACCTCATAGTAACCTACTACGGACTAGACACAATTTACTAAACCTTATCGCAGGGGACGTAGCACGATGCAAAATAGAGTTTGCATTGTACAAATAACGATTGCAGTGCCGAACTTTCTTAAATTAAATGAAAGAAAGTGACGTGGAGGTGGTTGTTTTTGGGCACACAGAGGAATGATTAGAAAAGAGCACACAGTCAATCGACAATGTTACACACAACGGACAGAGCTCGAAATCTTGGTGTGGGTCGCGGACTCAGACCTGAATTCAACAGCCACATTAAGGAGCCCTGCCCCCCGCACTCATGATCTTGTGGTGATGTCTGGAAGTCCACCAGGACTCTTGGACTTGGTTCCGTGGTTACCGTGTTTCAAGCATTCCAGCATGGTATAGAAAGCCTGCAGGAAGACTCAGTCCATTTGGGCCAGTTCTCATTATATTACACCAGCTAAGTGTTGGACCTGATTGGCTAACAGCATCTTACCCAGCTCATGAATAGTAATGAGCTCAGCAGCATGACATCAGACTGCAGCTGTGATGGTCTGTTTCTCCTCTTAGTTCTTTTCAGTAGCAGAGCCCGAAACTTAGCACAGTAGCTTAAATCAAGGCTGAAGACCTTTTTTTCATGCTGCCTTTCTTTAAAATAACTTTTTATTCCTAAACAGTACATGCACTGAACTTTTATTCTCGTTTTTATAGTTATATTTTTGACTTTTAATGTTTTATGAAAGCACTTTAAATTGCCCTGTGCGTGTGAAATTACTATACAACTATACAACTTTACTACTATACAAGCTACAGCACTTGCCTTACAAATCCAGAACAGCCACACAGAAAACAGATTGCATGATGGTCTTTGCTATTAGGGTCAGGGCATTACGGAGCTCTCCAGACGGACTCATTCACTAAAGCTCAGTGACCAGCTCCGCGTCAGTGTAAGTAATCTGTCAGCAGATTAAAGAGTTACACAACACAATCTGTACACGTCATGTTTCAAAGCTGTAAACCTGTCAAGTAGGGCAAAGTCAGCCATGAGGAGAGCTCCTGCACTCGTGGACTCGGCCCATGTGGTATGCGGCATTCAGGCATATGGAAGGAGGCAGGACCTCCCTACCTAAGAATACATCCTCCTCGTGTTGCAGCTTACAGAGTGTGGAGGACCATTTCTTCTTTCTGAGGAGCGTAACAGTAGCGCACGCCGGACGTGCAGAAGAAGTCAGGGTTACAGCAGGCGAGAGTGTCGGCCCATGGAGCCAAATGTTCCAGCAGGTGACAGTGGCAATGTCCTGCATGTGGACTACGAAAGGTGTGAGTACTGATTGTCCCGGTCCAGTTGTTGGTCCGCATCAGCTTCACACCCTAAATGAACTGAGCCCAAAAAATAATGGAAATGTTCTGATAGCATTTTTCTTTTCCCAGTATTGATTACAATACCTGCCATAGTGCTGTTAGCAAGCCTGGTTGATCCGGCGATCAGCGGTATGAGTTCCACATTTATTGATTAAAAAGGTTCGCCGAGTCTTGACCTCCATGGCATACGTGTGATATGCAGAAAAAATAGAACGTAGAACGCTGTCAGAACTCAGTTGGCCCTCCCTATCAAGGCTGTGTTGTATAGAAGATATATACACATAATATAAATATATCTCACCACGTGTTGTGTGTGTGTGGTGATCGTTGTATGGCCTGGCTTGGCTTAACAATTTGTAAAAACATGAGGAAAATACAGAGATGAAAGCCATAGATTTCAGTTATACGTGATAAGACCATGAATGATACAGTGCACAGAGACCCATAAACTCATTTAGGCAGTTCTGGAGGCCTTCCCATACTGGTGCTCTATGGGAACAACAAGAGTGTGGGTTTGTACCAACAAGGTAAAGTTATGTGTGGAGACAGGGAGCTTCTGATAAAATCCTCAAGGGGCATTCAAAAAGCTTCAGTGACTTACTGATACTAAACATGGTGGTGAGTACCCTCTTCTACCCACTAAGCAGGTGCATTGCACCAGGATTGGCAATTGAGTGAACTTCTACAGCTACATTTAGCCTTGATTAGTTATTTAATCTAATCAGTAACACCATCCACTCCGATTCACCGTGACGGAATTAAAATCTTTTTTGATTTAAGAGGCACAGTACAGTAGGGAAGGGTAAAAAGACATGGAGGGGAAAATGCCTAATTAGGGCTAACAATGTAAAGTTGTCTTGATAGGGAAGTAGATGATGAAAATCATAAGGTTTCTTCATTGGGAAGCATCAAATGAGTCGTAATTTAAATTCTGGTAAGAAGAGGAGTGGATATTCGTAAGCATTTGGACATTCTGCTTTTACTAGAGAAGATGCATTACTTGTGTAAGAGGAAAGACAGGATCCATGGAAACATGCAAATTACATTGATATTACAAGCTATGATCCAACCACCAAAAAAACAAATAAAACTGTGCACAACTGCATGCATGAGGTAAAATGGATGACAAAACGTGTTTAATCAAGTTTTATAATTAATCCTAAAGCCTAAACACTACCATTCAAACTCTGTTTACAATGGACTGCATATCAATAGTGTACATCCACAACGGGTCCACTTCCAGGAGTGCTCCGTTGCTGATGGGAATTTGTGGTGTGATCACACCTTCAGACGATGTCCGTCCCCTTCCTTTCCGTTTTCTGTGTTGGCGTTCTAACCTGGGTGGATTTCTGTAGGACTATGGTTAACTGGTCCTCAGATCTCGCAGGGTAAATCCAGACAGCTAGCTAGACTATCTCCAATCTGAGGACTATGGTACCTGGTCCTCAGACTCTGCAGGGTAAATCAGACAGCTAGCTAGACTATCTGTCCAATCTGAGGGAACTATGGTTACCTGGTCTAGATCTCTGCAGGGAAATCCAGACAGCTAGCTAGACTATCTGCCAATCGAGGACTTGGTTAACCTGGCTCTCAGATCTCTGCAGGCTAAATCCAGACAGCTAACTAGACTATCGGCCAATTGGAGTCTTAAACTACTTCTGAACGCATACATGTTCCACCAAAACAAATCCTTCCTGAGGCTTTTTTTGCATTGTGAAGAAATGATGAAATGATGTGATGGTCTAAAGAAATACCAATAAACCGAGCACGGACTAGCCAGACCCTCCTCTTCAGCACTGTGGGGAGAGGTCTGGTAAATGAGACTAATCTATCATCAATCCATTCATCCATTTCATGTTTCTACTGCAGTGAAACTGGCCCCACACTGGGTGAAAAGCACTGTCGCCACGGTGATCAGCGGTCTACAGATCCAGTTTTCAGAACACAAACAGGCCTGCAGTCATGAGACAAAAACCCCTTCATCTGCTGCAGGTGTGATCTGGCTAAGTCCTGATTACCTGTTTCCATCCCAGCACACCCTGAGCTGACTGAGCTTCGGCCATGTCAGGGGGATAATGCTGAGTCAGTGATGCAGGCCAATAGATCTGCTGTGTCTATGGGAGAATACCTGATGCAAACACATGAAGAAATGAAAATAGCACAGTCGGGCACACATAAGGGCAGATATAACAAGAAACAAAGGTTGCAGACAAGCTCTGTGATGGAGCAATCCGACAGTGTCACCGTGAAAACAGAGCCTTTAGGCGAGCGGTGACTCGGCCCGCATGTCGTTACTAAACACAACATGATGGAGGAAAGTAGTCGGCTTCAGCATTTTGTCAGATTAAGGCAGATCTGAGGCCGACACAAGGGCTGCAAGCAGTGGACCAGGACTTTCAACATGAAGGATTCCTCTCAGGATTGCATAGCTGAATGAGGAAAAGCTCCAAGCTGCAGTTCACCCCCCCATTTAAAGAGCACAGCGATTATATTCGACTAGTCTACATGCATGCGCAAAAAATATAGGGATAAAACCAATCTGAAATGATTCAAATGATATTCCCTCAAAATCTGAAAAAAGGAAAAGACGTTAGTATGTGCTTGTTTTTGATCAATTTACACAAGTAACTGGATATCGTGATCTCAATAGATTCCATTTAAAAATGAATTATCATATTGAGTATTACCCAACACTAGGTTTATATCAAGATCAAGTATTCAATTTAGAAAAGTATATTAGCCTGAGCATAATTCCCTCACTCTCTCCAGTACTCACTCCCTGATTAAAGTGGAGTAGCATTTCTCTTATAGTGACCGTAGTGAGTCAGTGTGATTTGCTCTTGCAGGAGACAAAAAGCCAAATCAGCTTGTTTAGCAGAGAGAAATGCGATGTTGTGGCACCCAGTGACTCTGGCTAGCAGGGCTTGCGGGCAGTGCCCTAACTCACTGTGCCAACACAATAAAGGCTGTGCCAATGGAAATTTCCACATGAGCACCCAACAGCCTGGCGCAGCTCAGCACAGACCTCCTTTGCAGCACCCATCCTCTTAACTCAGCACCCCGCTGGCCTCAATGCTTGATTCCTTTATTAAATCAGGTTGGCTTAGTGAGAACCAAGTCCAAATTATTAACATCACTGAAAATGTGAACACCAGCATGTTGTGTGTGTGTGTCTTGATGGTTCGGTCGGTGTGTGAAGGGATTAAAAGAGCCGTGCGGCGCTGCTGCCAAACTCTGTGCCGCCTATCTCCTAATCAGGCCTACTGTACAGACCCAGATGTTGGTCACATCTGAAAGCTGCACCGGGCTTGGGTCTGGCAACAGAGATGTGCCAGTCTGGATCACTTAGCTGGGAGGGGCTCAGCAGAGCCACAACAGTCGTGGTACCAAAGCATGCAAGGGGCTTTGTGTTGGATTGTTTGCCCAATGCTACTTTCAAATTTTGGGGGTAAACAGTGACGTCATGTAATGAATACAGGCCATAACAACATGCATTAGTGTACGTTTGCTCAAATAAAGCTATAGTTGAACAGTTTGGATATACATTTGCTTTTCTCAGGAGTCCTATGAGAACATTGATATCACTCTCATGTCTGAGCTTTAAATCCAAAGCTTTACTTCCATGTTTCTGAAAAACATTAAAAACTTACGTAAAAAAATGAACCACAACAAGACATGTCCTCCACATTGTGTTCTTGGCATGTTAGGTTTCTTTTTGCAGTCACCAGGTTTATCAGGCCATTCTTATGGCTCATGGTTGTGGTAAAAAACAGAGCCGAGTGCTTTTCATTTGGGCAGGAAGCAAAGCGGACCTGCACCGGCATTTAATCAGTCCAATTCCATTCACTCTCCAGGACATTTAGCGTGGGTAATACATCACATTTACTGTAAGTTTAGCAGTCCAAAGTAATCTAATGTGATTATCAAATTCATTGTTAATATCTAACAAGAGGTAAAAGTTATTTGGGGGTTTATTGGAAATGTTTTTTTCTCAGTCCTCTGAGTGGGCGTGTCAGTGTCCAGGAGAGCTGCCAGGGAGGGGCATGAGGAGAGACAAATAAACACTTGTGCTGGTAACTAACTTACAAGAGACGGTGGAATGGTATTTGGAGTCATCTTATTGTTGCAGTTGGTTCGCACATTGTATTGCATTTATGTCGTGTGTCGTCATGTACTGTATTAGATGTATTTTATGTGGTGGTATGTATCAAGACAATCTCCTTTGGGATTTGGAGAACCAAATATTCTCGGCTGTAAATGCAAACGCAGACGTCCCCAGATTCTCTTAGTGGTTTATAGCATGCGGTTCTAGAGGAATTGACTAAAACTAATCAAATAGCAGAAGCAGATCAGATTAAAGTGATTAATGGAGCGAGCGACGACAGCAGCTGCCATCTGCACGCCTGTCACTCAAAGACCGGAATATCCAGCAATCATTATCATTATAATTGGCTTGAGTGGCTCCACTGTAAACACAGCAGTCTGGGTTATCATTGGTTAGCACCTCTGCTAACAACATGAAGGAATGGTGGAGAGTGACGGTAAAAGGCAGAAGAGAAGGATTTCATCTCCATCGGGCTGGATTTCAGTTTACAAACAGTAATAGCAAGGATCTGTTCTATGCTAAGATACATGATTTAATAGTCTGTACTTCTGTCAGAATGATATGCAAGGGAACTTACAAGTAGCACGTTAGCTGATGTGTCATATGTATATGAGAGCTTTAAGAATGCTTTGGCTGACTAACTGACTCCCTGGCCTGGCAGCTATATGCGGCTAGCTTTCGTAGCAATCCCCCTTCATGTGGGATGTCACGCCCATCCCCTGTCATCATAAGCACGTCTGCAAGGTCGGGGACAATCCCTGTGTGACTGGAATTGTGTTGGGAAACAACCTTGAGTAGCCTGGTGTCTTTAAGGTTCAAACCTTGTCCTCATCAGGAACTGACCGTGACGTTCCAGCTCCGTGATCTAAATACAAAGCTCATTCTCCTTGACTGTGTTCCAGTGAGGACAAAATACAGTGCTCATAGTATGAGGTAACTGAACATTTTGAAAAAGTCTCGAGCCACAAGGTGTCCGTGTTTGTAAATGGACATCACAAGACGTTGCCAGGAGCTTAGTTTAAAAGTGCTCTCTATTAGTTCCAGGTTCATAAACTGTATTAGAGGTTATATCAGAATAGGTTTCCACGGTTTCATTTAAAAAAAAAAAAACTATTTTAGTTTACTGCATATTCGTGCAGCTCCTCTTTTCTCCTGTGTGTTGAGCTCTTGTTTTAGGTTCAGAGTGAGACATCTCACTTTCGTTCCATCTTTGTGGGAGTAACACATGCTCAGTACCTAGGTAAGGACTAATAGCCAGTCAGGAAGCAGAGTATGAGGTCATGACAGTACAGGTAAGGGCCTCTAGCAGTCAGAAGCAGAGATGGAGGGCCTGACAGTACCTAGGTAAGGACTACTAGACAGTCAGGAAGCAGAGTAGAGGGCCCTGACAGTACCTAGTAAGGACTACTAGCCAGTCAGAAGCAGAGTATGAGGGCCCTGACAGTATACCTAGGGTAAGGACTACTAGCCAGTCAGAAGCAGAGTACGAGGGTCCTGACAGTACCTAGGTAAGGACACCAGCCAGTCAGAAGCAGAGGATGATGGCCTGACAGTACCTAGGAAAGGACTACTAGCCAGTCAAGAGAGCAGAGTACAAGGGTCCTGACAGTACCCTAGGTAAGGACACTAGCCAGTCAGAACCAGATACGAGGGTCCTGACAGTACCAGGTAAGGATATAGCCAGTCAGAAGCAGAGCATGAGGGCCTGACAGTACCGAGAAGGATTACTAGCCAGTTCAGAAGCAGAGTATGATGGCCCTGAGGCAGTACCTAGGTAAGGACTATAGCAAGTCAGAAGCACGAGTATGAGGGCCCTGGCCCGTACATAGGTAAGGACTACTAGCCAGTCAGAAGCAGAGTATGAGGGCCCTGACAGTACCTAGGGTAGGACTACTAGCCAGTCAGGAAGCAGAGTACGAGGGTCCTGACAGTACCTAGGTAAGGACTATAGCAGTCAGAACCAGATTACGAGGGTCCTGACAGTACCTAGGTAAGGACTACTAGCCAGTCAGAAGCAGAGTATGAGGTCCTGACAGTACCTAAGGTAAGGACTACTAGCCAGTCAGAAGCAGAGTTGAGGGTCCTGACAGTACCTGAGGTAAGGACTACAGCCAGTCAGAACCAGAGTACGAGGGTCCTGACAGTAACTAGGTAGGACTACTAGCCAGTCAGAAGCAGAGTATGAGGTCTGACAGTACCTAGGTAAGGACTACTAGCCAGTCAGAAGCGAGTATGAGGGGTCCTGACAGTACCTAGGTAAGGACTACTAGCCAGTCAGAAGCAGAGTTGAGGTCCTGACAGTACCTAGGTAAGGACTACTAGCCAGTCAGAAGCAGAGAGAGGGCGTGCTATGCTAGCAGCTAGGTGAGCATTATAACGTGTGTCTCTGACAGTAAAGGCTGGACTACTACCGAGCTGTTGTGAACTGGGGTTTCTGTTGGAGAGGGTAAGTCCCTAACACAATAAAGGAAAGGGGAAGTCAAAAAGCCTAAAACTAATTGATAACTGATTGCAGTTCCATTTCTGTTCTCTGGGTTAAAATGGAATTCCACTATTTATTAACCTGGGTTTTATTCTTATAAAGTAGCCATTCTGATTATAAACCCTTTGCAAACCATTTAGAGACTTGGGCAAAAAACACTAGATTGGGGCAAGCAGCACCAGTCTCCAGTGTTTAGTCTGAGTCCCCAAAGAAGAGTCCAAGTGGAGTCTAAGTTCTGTCCCCATTACTGAGTCTGAGTCCGAGTCAAGTCACAAGTTTGGAGAAGTAGCGCTCCAGTTGACTTGGGAGACGAGTCCAGGAATCGAGTACTGATCACTGCCAATTACAATAAAAGTATCAGAAAACTTTATCAAACTTCGAGTATTTATTTCACGACTGCTTGAGTCCAGTTTCATAAATCGTTAAGTCATCTGGAGGTGAGTCCAAGTCAAGAGAGTCCAAAGTACTGAGAATAGCAACTCAAGTTCAGGTTCCAGTACTCCATCAGTGCTTCCCAGTACCACTGGCTGAGATGCTACACACCAGGTGGAGATAAACAGCAGGGAGTTTTGGGCTCTGTGTGATCACATGGTACCCACCAGGTAACTCCTGTCGAAGACGGGGGTGATGTGCACCCGCTGCAACTACTACTTCCAGCACGTATATAATATATATTTTTAAAGTGGAACTATTGTTTTCTTGTTTGAAGCCATAAGACCGAGTCATGTCAGAACAACACACACACACACACACACACACACCACACACAAGAAAGCTCAATTTCGTGGCCTGGCTCATCAATAATGACTAATACAAAAGGAAATCAAAGAGAGGAACCATGGTCTAATGTAGTTCAGACAGCGTTCAGGACAGACCCTTCCCCCAGCGGGGGACACTTGTCATGTGCAGTCAGGTAGGGGGGACGGTTAACTGGAAGAATAGTCTCACAGTGTGGATGTTGTCCCATGCAGCCTGCTTTGCAGTTAGGACAGAGAGGAAGGGGCGTAGTTTGTTGCATACAGTTCTTGCTTCACGCAGCTTGGAAGTTGCACAGTAGTGAGCGTGAGGCCGCGGCTCGTTACGTCAGCCGTCTGCAGTGTAACCCACGGTAAGTCGAGTTCATTGAACTTAGGAGCTCTTGCTGGGGCCTGGAGGAAAGCCAGGAAGTGTGTAAACTCAGCCTGGATCTTGTGATTCTCACACAGCCGAGTCCAAGCACTGCGCAAACACACCAAATCTCTCTACAGCCGCTCTACTCCCTCCCCTCCTCTCCTCCTCCTCCTCCTCCTCCTCCTCCTCCTTCCCCTCCTCCTCCTCTCCTCTCTCCTCCTATCCCCCCTCCATTACCAATGATCCCTAAACATCACCATTAGGATTGTACCCATGGCTTGGGAACACAGGAAGGCATGAGGGAGTGAGCGGGGGAGATTTAAGAGGATGGGTGGGTTTGGTAAGAGATGGAACGGGGAGGGAGAATCGGAGGAAGATCTAAGATGGCGCAAAAGGTAATCAAGAGTTCTTAGAATAACACAACAGACGCGCTTGTTCCAACAGACCGGCATGTGAGGCTCCCAGCTGTACCTAGGGCAGTTGCACTGGGCGTGGTGTGTTATGTGATAGTAAACATGGAGGATTATGAGCCTTCATATCAAGGAAATCATACCACACCACACTATTCCAGTAAATTGTTATCAAGTCAATAGTGGCCAGAGGCATGAAGGCGTCACTATGTTTCATCTTAATAAAATATATACTGTATATACATATATACTGCTTAATTGATACCAGTTGGGGATTTAAAAAGCTGTGCACAATCCTAAGATACAAAAGGAAATATGTTTGGCCCTGAGGTTACAGTCCAGGGCAGCTCATTCATTCAGGATCGTATGAAAAGCAGGTCTAGAAACTAAGTCCCAATGAGGTTACATGGTGTCTCCAGACAATGAATCGATGGTGAATGATAAACGTTTCAGTCAGAAGCATGCAGGGTTGTTTCTTTTTACCAAGTCACATTGAAACGCCAAATAGAATTGGAAGGGAAGCACCATCTGATGCAGATACCCGGGCTTTGGGTACTGGATCGGTACTCTGTGTCAGGCGATACCCCAAAGCCAGGTACTCTGCATCGCAGCTGAAGAAGGTGGGAGCGGTGCATCCGTTCCAAATGCTATTAAAATCGCTCGTTTTATTGTACTTTGCTTTAAAGAACAACAGATGAATGAGCTGGATGTCTCACTGTGGAGCTGACTCAGGGCAATCTCTATGAGTCACTGGGTCATGTGACTTCAATGTTGCTTTTCCTCATTGTAAAACAAAATGACAAATAAGCTGCCTGGAGTCACACTCCATCCCATTTCAACACGTCTGCGTCAGACTTCTCCCCAAACGCTCGAATCAACGCGGAATAACGACCACGTTTGATGGTTTCTGCCTGAAACAGATGGAACCTATCACAGGGCTCCGGAGCCACGTGGGCCTTTAACAAAATATCTATGGAAATGTATAATGGTTTCTTTTTTCAACATTTGGAATTGTATTTATATTATTTTACTATCTAAAGTGAGTTCGTCATTTAGGCTACCAAACATTTCAGTCACCTAAAATGTAGCCTAGGAGTCTAGAGCCCAATCCTCAATGTGGCCAAAACCGCCGTTTTATAGACAGCCCCCCCCGAAAAAAGAAAAGCCTTGACAGAAATTGAAATAAGATCCAGTGTGCAGACAGACACTGCTGACCTAAACTGGCAAAGCGCGCAGAGAGCGTGAGAAGGTGTGCACAGACCAACAAACTCAGGAACATGTGAGCAGAGCAAGGGTAAATATCTGGATGTGATATCATGCCGAGCCATGCCAGCCAGGCTAATACAGAGACAGCTGCTTATCCAGCAAAGCACACGTCCAACCAGTCCCATTCATCTGGCTGTGTGTGACCCTGGAACACTGATACAGAGACCAGTTCTTCTGCTGTGGCACACCACACAACTCTGCTATTATATTCATATGCAACCCTCTCTGCTGGATGATAGATAGATAGATAGATAGATAGATAGATAGATAGATAGATAGATAGATAGATAGATAGACAGATAGGACAGATAGACAGACAGATAGATAGAACAGATAGATAGATAGAAGATAGATAGATAGATAAGATAGATAGATAGACAGATAGATAGAAGATAGAAGATAGATAGAAAGATAGACAAGATAGATAGATAGAGATAGATAGACGATAGATAGAATAGATAGATAGATGACAGATAAAGATAGATAGAAAGATAGAAAGATAGACAGATAGAAGATAGATAGAATAGATAGATAGACGACAGATAGATAGACAGAGATAGAAGATAGAGTAGATAGATAGATAGACAGACAGATAGATAGACAGATAGATAGAAGATTAGATAGATAGATAGATAGATAGATATTCATCCCGAAGGAAATTGTCGGCATCAGTAGCAAGACAACTCATAACACAACAAAACACATATACACACAAAATAATCCCACAACATGAGTTATTAAGTTCTACTGGCTTTTATACAAGCTGCATGCTGCAGACATTTTTTCTTTCTTTTTAAAGAGACTCCAAAAGTAATCTACTGAATGGGACTCGGGAGAAGACGCCATGTGACCGGGTGGGTAATCACGGTCTTCTCTAGGTTACATATTCTTCTGTTAGTTCTTTAGGTTACATATTTCTTCTAGGTTATATATTCCTTAGGTTATATATTTTTCTAGGTTAATATATTTCGTTAGGTTATATATTCTTCTAGGTTATAATTCTTCGGTGAATATTTCTTCTGGTTATATATTTTCGGTTATGATATGCTTCTAGGTTATATATTTTCTAGGTTATATTCTTCTAGGTTATTATTCTCTAGTTCTAGTTATATATTTCTTCTAGGTTATATATTTCTTCTAGGTTATATTTTCTTCTAGGTTATATAATTTCTTCTAGGTTATATATTCTCTGGTTATATATTTCTTCTAGGTATATATTTCTTTATTATATTTTCTTCTAGGTTATATATTTCTTTAGGTTATATTTTCTTTTGTTAATATTCTCTAGCGTTTATATATTTTCTAGTTTAGTTTTCTTTGGTTATATATTTCTTCTAGGTTAAATTTCTTCTAGGTTATTATTCTTCTGGTCACATATTAGCTTCTTAGGTTATATATTTCTTCTAGGTTATATATTCTTCTAGGTATATATTGTTCAGGTTATATATTTCTTCTAGGTTATATATTTCGTTCTAGGTATAATTTCTTCTAGGGTTATATATTCTTCTGGTTATATATTTCTTTGGTATATATTTCTCTAGGTTATATATTTCTTCTGGTTATATATTTCTTCTTGGTTATATTATTATATCTTGGTATCTAGGTATATCATCTTGGTTATATATTATATTCTTGTTGAAGAAATATATAACCTAGAAGAAATATATAACCTAGAAGAAATATATAACCTAGAAGGAATATATAACCTAGAAGAAATATGTAACCTAGAAGAAATATATAACCTAGAAGAAATATGTAACCTAGAGGAAGACCGTGAGTACCCAACCCGGTCACATGGCGTCTTCTCCCGAGTCCCATTCAGTAGATTACTTTTAGGAAGTCTCTTTAAAAAAGAAAGAAAAATGTCTGCAGCATGCAGCCGTGTATAAAGCCAGTAGAACTTAAATAACTCATGTATGTGGGATATATATTTGTGTGTATATGTGTTTGTTGTGTTATGGTTGTCTTGCTACTGGATGCCGACAATTTCCTTCGGGATGAATTATCTATCTATCTATCTATCTATCTATCTATCTATCTATCTGTCTATCTATCTGTCTG
>NW_022605588.1:267161-277986 GCF_008692095.1 Etheostoma spectabile | reverse complement strand
CTATCTATCTATCTATCTATCTATCTATCTATCTATCTATCTATCTATCTATCCAGCAGAGAGGGTTGCATATGAATATAATAGCAGAGTTGTGTGGTGTGCCACAGCAGAAGAACTGGTCTCTGGTAATCAGTGTTCCAGGGTCAACACACAGCCAGATGAATGGGACTGGATTGGACGTGTGCTTTGCTGGATAAGCAGCTGTCTCTGTATTAGCCTGGCCTGGCATGGCTCGGCATGATATCACATCCAGGATATTTACCCTGCTCTGCTCACATGTTCTCTGATCGTTGTTGGTCTGTGACACACCTTCTCACGCTCTCTGTCGCTTTGCCAGTTTAGGTCAGCAGTGTCTGTCTGCACACTGGATCTTATTTCAATTTCTGTCAAGGCTTTTCTTTTTTCGGGGGGGGGCTGTCTATAGAAACGGCGGTTTGGCCACATTAGAGGATTAGGGGCTCTAGACGTTCCTAGGCTACATTTTAGGTGACTGAAATGTTATGGTAGCCTAAATGACGAATCACTTTAGATAAGTAAAATAATAATAAATACAATTCAAAATGTTGAAAAAAAGAACCATTATACATTTCCATAGATATTTTGTTAAAGGCCCACGTGGCTCCGGAGCCCTGTGATAGGTTCCATCTGTTCAGGCAGAAACCATCAAACGTGGCGTTATTCCGCGTTGAGTCGAGCGTTTTGGGGAGAAGTCTGACGCAGACGTGTGTGAAATGGGATGGAGTGTGTACTCCAGGCAGCTTGATTTGTTACATTTTGTTTTACAAAATGAGGAAAAGCAACATTGAAGTCACATGACCCAGTGACTCATAGAGGATGCCCTGAGTCAGCTCCACAGTGAGACATCCAGCTCATTCATCTGTTGTTCTTTAAAGCAAAGTAACAATAAAACGAGCGATTTTTAAATAGCATTTGGTACGGATGCACCGCTCCACCTTCTTCAGCTGCGATGCAGATACCTGGGCTTTGGGTATCGCCTGACACAGAGTACCGATCCAGTACCCAAAGCCCGGGTATCTGCATCAGATGGTGCTTCCCTTCCAAATTCTATTTGGCGTTTCAATGTGACTTGGTAAAAAGAAAACAACCCTGCATGCTTCATGACTGAAGACGTTTATCAGTTCACCATCGATTCATGTCTGGAGACACCATGTAGACCTCATTGGGACTTAGTTTCTAGACCTGCTTTTCATACGATCCTGACTGAATGAGCTGCCCTGGACTGTAGACCTCAGGGCCAAACTATTTCCATCTTTGTATCTTAGGATTGTGCAACAGCTTTTTAAATCCCCAACTGGTATCAATTAAGCTAGGTATATATGTATATACAGTATATATTATTATTAAGATGAAACATAGTGACGCCTTCATGCCTCTGGCCAGCTATTGACTTGATAACAATTTACTGAGAATAGTGTGGTGTGGTATGATTTCCTTGATATGAGAGGCTCATAATCCTCCATGTTTACTATGCCATCCATAAACAGCACCACGCCCAGTGCAAACTGCCCTAGGTAAAGCCTGGAGCCTCACATGACGGTCTGTTGGAACAAGGCGCGTCTGTTGTGTTATTCTAAGAACTCTCTGATTACCTTTGGCGCCATCTTAGATCTTCCTCCGATTCTCCCTCCCGTTCCATCTCTTACCAAACCCACCCATCCTCTTAAATCTCCCCCGCTTCACTCCCTCATGCCTTCCTGTGTTCCCAAGCCATGGGTAACAATCCTAATGGTGATGTTGTAGGGATCATTGTAATGGAGGGGGAGGAGGAGGAGGAGGAGGGAGGAGGAGGTAGGAGGAGGAGGAGGCGAGGAGGATGGAGAGGAGGAGGAGGAGGAGGAGGAGGCGGCTGTAGAGGAGATTTGGTGTGTTTGCGCAGTGCTTGGACTCGGCTGTGTGAGTAATCACAAGATCCAGGCTGAGTTTACACACTTCCTGGCTTTCCTCCAGGCCCCAGCAGAGAGCTACTAGAGTTCAATGAACTCGACTTACCGTGGGTTACACTGCAGACGGCTGACGTAACGAGCCGGCCTCACGCTCACTACTGTGCAACTTCCAAGCTGCGTGAAGCAAGAACTGTATGCAACAAACTACGCCCCTTCCTCTCTGTCCTAACTGCAAAGCAGGGCTGCATGGGACAACATCCACACTGTGAGACATATTCTTCCAGTTTACCGTCCCACCTACCTGACTGCACATGACAAGTGTCCCCGCTGGGGGGAAAGGGTCTGTCCATAGAACGCTGTTCTGAACTACATTAGACCATTGTTCCTCTCTTTGATTTCCTTTTGTATTAGTCATTATTGATGAGCCAGGCCAAGAAATATGAGCTTTCAGTGTGTGTGTGTGTGTGTGTGTGTGTGTGTGTGTGTGTGTTCTGACATGACTCGGTCTTATGGCTTCAAACAAGAAAACAATAGTTCCACTTTAAAAATATATATTATACGTGCTGGAAGTAGTAGTTGCAGCGGGTGCACATCACCCCCGTCTCACAGGGAGGTTACCTGGTGGGGTACCATGTGATCACACAGAGCACAAAAGCTCCCTGCTGTTATCTCCACCTGGGTGTAGCATCTCAGCCAGGTGGTACTGGGCAGCACTGATGGAGTACTGGAACCTGAACTTGAGGTTGCTATTCTCAGTACTTGGACTCTCTTGACTTGGACTCACCTCCAGATGACTTAACGATTTATGAAACTGGACTCAAGCAGTCGTGAAATAATAATACTCGAAGTTGGATAAAGTTTCTGATTACTTTTATGTGTAATTGGCAGTGATGCAGTACTCGATTCCTGGACTCGTACTCCAAGTCAAACTGGAGGCGCTACTCTCCAAACTTGTGACTTGACTCGGACTCAGACTCAGGTAATGGGGACAGAACTTAGACTCGACTTGGACTCTTCTTTGGGGACTCAGACTTAAACACTGGAGACTGGTGCTGCTTGGCCCAATCTAGTGTTTTTGCCCAAGTCTCTAAAATGGTGTGCAAAGGGATTTATAATCAGAATGGCTACATTTATAAGAATAAAACCCAGGTTAATAAATAGTGGAATTCCATTTTAACCCAGAGAACAGAAAATGGAACTGCAATCAGTTATCAATTATGTTTTAGGCTTTTTGACTTCCCCTTTCCTTTATTGTGTTAGGGACTTACCCTCTCCAACAGAAACCCCAGTTCACAAACAGCTCTGTAGTAGTCCAGCCTTTACTTCAGAGACACACGTTATAATGCTCACCTAGCTGCTACATAGCCGCCCTCTCTCCTGCTTCTGACTGGCTAGTAGTCCTTACCTAGGTACTGTCAGGACCTCAACTCTGCTTCTGCTGGCTAGTAGTCCTTACCTAGGTACTGTCAGGACCCTCATACTCTGCTTCTGACTGGCTAGTAGTCCTTACCTAGGTACTGTCAGGACCTCATACCTCTCTCTGACTGGCTAGTAGTCCTTACCTAGTACTGTCAGGACCCTCGTACTCTGGTTCTGACTGGCTGTAGTCCTTACCTGGTACTGTCAGGACCCTCTATACTCTGCTTCTGACTGGCTAGTAGTCCTTACCTAGGTACTGTCAGGACCTCATACTCTGCTTCTAACTGGCTAGTAGTCCTTACCTAGGTACTGTCAGGACCCTCGTATCTGGTTCTGACTGCTAGTAGTCCTTACCTAGGTACTGTCAGGACCCTCGTACTCTGCTTCTGACTGGCTAGTAGTCCTACCTAGGTACTGTCAGGGCCCTCATACTCTGCTTCTGACTGGCTAGTAGTCCTTACCTAGGTACTGTCAGGGCCCTCATACTCGCTTCTGACTGCTATAGTCCTTACCTAGGTACTGTCAGGGCCATCATACTCTGCTTCTGACTGGCTAGTAATCCTTACTGGTACTGTCAGGCCCTCATGCTCTGCTTCTGACTGGCTAGTAGTCCTTACCTAGGATACTGTCAGGACCCTCGTACTCTGGTTCTGACTGGCTAGTAGTCCTTACCTAGGTACTGTCAGGACCCTTGTACTCTGCTGCTTCTGACTGGCTAGTAGTCCTTTCCTAGGTACTGTCAGGCCATCATATCCTGCTTCTGACTGGCTGGTGTCCTTACCTAGGTACTGTCAGGACCCTCGTACTCTGCTTCTGACTGGCTAGTAGTCCTTACCTATACTGTCAGGGCCCTCATACTCTGCTTCTGACTGGCTAGTAGTCCTTACCTAGGTACTGTCAGGGCCCTCTACTCTGCTCCTGACTGCTAGTAGTCCTTACCTAGGTACTGTCAGGCCCTCACTACTCTGCTTCTGACTGGCTAGTAGCCTTACCTGTACTGTCAGGACCCTCATACTCTGCTTCCTGACTGGCTAGTAGTCCTTACCTAGGTACTGAGCATGTGTTACTCCCACAAAGATGGAACGAAGTGAGATGTCTCACTCTGACTAAAACAGAGAGCTCAACACAGCAGTGAGAAAAGAGGAGCTGCAGCAATATGCAGTACAACTAAAATAGTTTTTTTTTTTTTTAAATGAAACCGTGGAAACCTATTCTGATATAACCTCTAAATACAGTTATGAACCTGAACATAATAGGAGCACTTTTAAACTAAGCTCCTGGCAACGTCTTGTGATGTCATTTACAAAACTGGACACCTTGTGGCTCGAGACATTTTTCAAAATGTTCAGTTACCTCATTACTATGAGCACTGTAACGTTTGTCCTCACTGGAACACGAGTCAAGGAGAAATGAGCTTTGTATTTAGATCACGGAGCTGGAACGTCAGCGTCAGTTTCCTGATGAGGACAAGTTGAACCTTAAAGACACCAGGCTACTCAAGGTTGTTTCCCAACACAATGTCCAGTCACCAGGGATTGTCCCCGACCTTGCAGACGGGGCTTATGATGACAGGGGATGGGGCTGACATCACACATGAAGGGGGGAGTTGCTACTGAAAGCTAGCCGCATATAGCTGCCAGGCAGGGAGTCATTGAGTCAGCCAAAGCAGTCTTAAAGCTTCTCATATACATATGACACATCAGCTAACGTGCTACTTGTAAGTTCCCTTGCATATCATTCTGACAGAATACAGACTATTAAATCATGTATCTTAGCATAGAACAGAATCCATTGCTATTACCTGTTTGTAAACTGAAATCCAGGCCCGATGAGGAGATGAAATCCTTACTCTTCTGCCTTTTACACGTCATCTCTCCACCATTCCTTCATGTTGTTAGCAGAGGTGGCTAACCAATGATAACCCAGACTGCTGTGTTTACAGTGGAGCCACTCAAGCCAATTATATGATAATGAGTTGCTGGTGATATTCCGGGTCTTTGAGTGACAGGCGTGCAGATGGCAGCTGCTGTCGTCGCTCTCTCATTAATCACTTTAATCTGATCTGCTTCTGCTATTTGATTAGTTTATCAATTCTCTACTGAGAACCGCATGCTAATAAAACCACTAGAGAGAATCTGGGGACGTCTGCGTTTGCATTTACAGCCGGAGAATATTGGTTCTCCAAATCCCAAAGGAGATTTGTCTTGGATAAAATACCACCACATAAAAATACATATAATACAGTACATGGACAGACACAAGACATAAATGCAATACAATGTGCGACACAACTGCAAACAATAAAGTGACTCCAAATACATTCCACCGTCCTCTTGTAAGTTAGTTACCAGCACAAATGTGTTTAATTTGTCTCTCCATGCCCCTCCCTGGCAGCTCTCCTGGACACTGACACGCCCACTCAGAGGACTGAGAAAAAAACATTTCCAATAAACCCCCAAATAACTTTTACTCTTTGTTAGATAATTAACAATGAATTTGATAATCACATTGAGATTACTTTGGACTGCTAAACTTACAGTAAATGTGATGTAGTGACCCAAGCTAAATGTACTGGAGAGTGAATGGGATTGGACTGATTAAATGCCGGTGCAGGTCCGCTTTGCTTCCTGGCCCAAATGAAAAGCACTCGGCTCTGTTTTTACACACCATGAAGCCATAAAGAATGGCCTGATAAAACCTAGGTGGGACTGCAAAAAGGAAACCTAACATGCCAAGAACACAATGTGGAGGACATGTCTTGTTGTGGTTCATTTTTACAGTTAAGTTTTATGTTTTTCAGAAACTGGAAGTAGAAGCTTTGGATTTAAAGCTCAGACATGAGAGTGATATCAATGTTCTCATAGGACTCCTGAGAAAAGCAAATGTATATCCCAAACTGTTCAACTATAGCTTTAATTTTGAGAAACGTACACTAATGGCATGTTGTTATGGCCTGTATTCATTAACAGTGACGTCACTTGTTTACCCCAAAATTTGAAAGTAGCATTGGGCAAACAATCCAACACAAAGCCCCTTGCATGCTTTGGTACCACAGACATGTTGTGGCTCTGCTGAGCCCCTCCCAGGCTAAGTGATCCAGACTGGGCACATCTCTGTTGACAGACACAAGCCCGGTGCAGCTGTCAAGATGATGACCCAACATCTGTGGTCTGTACAGTAGGCCTGATTAGGAGATAGGCAGGCACAGAGTTTGGCAGCAGCGCCGCACGCTCTTTTAATCCCTTCACACACCGACCGAACTATCAGAGACACACACACAAACATGCTGGGTGTTCACATTTTCAGTGATGTTAATAATTTGGACTTGGTTCTCACTAAGCCAACCTGATTTAATAAAGGAATCAAGCAAGATTGAGGCCAGCGTGGGTGCTGAGGTTAAGAGGATGGGGTGCTGCAAAGGAGGTCTGTGCTGAGCTGACGCAGGCTGTTGGGTGCTCATGTGGAAATTTCCATTGGCACAGCCTTTTATTGTGGTTGGACAGTGAGTTAGGGGCACTGCCCAGCAAGCCCTGCTAGCCAGGAGTCACTGGGGCCAAAATCGCATTTCTCTTGCTAAACAAAGCTGATTTGGGCTTTTTTGTCTCCTGCAAGAGCAAATCACACTGACTCACTACGGTCACTAGTAAGAGAAATGCTACTCCACTTTAATCAGGAGGAGTGAGTACTGGAGAGAGTGAGGGAATTATGGCTCAGGCTAAATATACATTTTCTAAATTGAATACTTGATCTGGATAGTAAACCTAGGGTTGGGTAATAACTCAATATGATAATTCATTTTTAAATGGAATCTTATTGAGATCACGTGATATACAGTTACATTGTGTAAATTGATCAAAACAAGCACATACTAACTCTTTTTCATTTTTTCAGATTTTGAGGGAATATCATTTGAATCATTTCAGATTGGTTTTATATCCCTATATTTTTGCGCATGCATGTAGACATAGTCAGAATATAATCGCTGTGCTCTTTAAATGGGGGGTGAACTGCAGCTTGGAGCCTTTTCCTCATTCAAGGCTATGCAATCCTGAGAGGAATCCTTCATGTTGAAAGTCCTGTCCACTGCTGCTGCAGCCTTGTGTCTGCCCTCAGATCTGCCTTAATCTGACAAATGCTGAAGCCGACTACTTTGCTCCATCATGTTGTGTTTAGGTAACGACATGCGGGGCCGGAGTCACCGCTTCGCCTAAAGGCTCTGTTTTCACGGTGACACTGTCGGATTAGGCTCCATGTCACAGAGCTTGTCTGCAACCTTTGTTTCTTGTTATATCTGCCCTTATGTGTGCCCGACTGTGCTTATTTTCATTTCTTACATGTTGTTTGCATCAGGATATTCTCCCATAGACACAGCAGATTCTATTGGCCTGCATCACTGACTCAGCATTATCCACCTGACATGGCCGAAGCTCAGGTCAGCTCAGGGTGTGCTGGGATGGAAACAGGTAGATCAGGATCTTAGCCAGATCACACCTGCAGCAGTGAAAGGGGTTTTTGTCTCTGACTGCAGGCCTGTTTGTTCTGAAAACTGGATCTGTAGACTCGCTGATCACCGTGGCGACAGTGCTGTTCACCCAGGTGGGGCAGCATGTTCAGGCAGTAGAAACATGAAATGGATGAATGGATTATTGATAGATTAGTCTCACTTTACCAGACCTCTCCCCACAGTGCTGAAGAGGAGGGTCTGGCTAGTCCGTGCTCTGGTTTATTGGTATTTCTTTAGACCAATCACTATCATTTCTATCATTTCTTCACATGCAAAAAAGCCTCAGGAAGGAAGTTGTTTTGGTGGAACATGTATGCGTTCAGAAGTAGTTTAAGACTCCAATTGGACAGATAGTCTAGTTAGCTGTCTGGATTTAGCCTGCAGAGATCTGAGGACCAGGTAACCATAGTCCTCAGATTGGACAGATAGTCTAGCTAGCTGTCTGGATTTACCCTGCAGAGATCTGAGGACCAGGTAACCATAGTCCTCAGATTGGACAGAAGTCTAGCTAGCTGTTGGATTTACCCTGCAGAGATCTGAGGACCAGGTAACCATAGTCCTCAGATTGGACAGATAGTCTAGCTAGCTGTCTGGATTTACCCTGCAGAGATCTGAGGACCAGGTAACCATAGTCCTCAGAAATCCACCAGAGGTTAGAACGCCAACACAGAAACGGAAAGGAAGGGGACGGACATTCGTCTGAAAAGAGTGTGATCCACCAAAATTCCCATCAGCAACGGAGCAATCCTGGAAGTGGACCGTTGTGGATGTACACTATTGATAATGCAGTCCATTTGTAAACAGAGTTTGAATGGTAGTGTTTAGGGCTTTAGGATTAATTATAAAACTTGATTAAACACGTTTTGTCATCCATTGTTACCTCATGCAATGCAGTTGTGCACAGTTTTATTTGTTTTTTGGTGGTTGGACATAGCTTTGTAATATCAAAATGTAATTTGCATGTTGCCATGGATCCAGTCTTTCTCTTACACAAGTAATGCATCTTCTAGTAAAAAGCAGAATGTCCAAAATGCTTACAAGATATCCACTCATCTTCTTACCAGAATTTAAATTTACGACTCATTTATGCTTCCCAATGAAGAAACCTTATGATTTTATCATTACTTGCCCTATCAAGACAAACTTTACATTGTTAGCCCTAATTAGGCATTTTCCCCTCCATGTCTTTTTACCCTTCACCTACTGTACTGTGGCCTCTTAAATAAAAAAAGATTTTAATTCCAGTCACGGTGAATGCAGGAGTGGATGTGTTACTGATTAAGATTAACATAACTAGATCAAGCTTAAAATGTAGCTGTAGTAAGTTCACTTCCAAGTCCTGGTGCAATGCACTGCTTAGTGGGTAGAAGAGGGTACTAGCACAGACCAGGTTTTAGTATCAGTAAGGTCAACTGAAGCGTTTTGAAATGCCCCTTGAGGATTTATCAGAAGACTCTGTCCTCACACATAACTTTACCTTGTTTGGTACAAAAAACTCTTGTTGTTCCCATAGAGCACCAGTATGGGAAAGGCCTCCAGAACTGCCTAAAATGAGTTTATGGGTCTCTGCACTGTAGTTCATTTCATGGTCTTATCACGTCATAACTGAAAGTTCTATGGCTTTCATTCTCTGTATGTATTTCCTCATGTTTTACAAATTGTTTAAGCCAAGCCAGGCCATACAACGATCACACACACACACACACACACGTGTGTGAGATATATTTATATTCATATGTGTATATATTCATATAAAACACAGCCTTGATAGGGAGGGCCAACTTGATTCTGACAGCGTTCTACGTTCTATTTTTTCTGCATATCACACCGTTGCCATGGAAGGTCAAAGACTCTGGCGAACCATTTTTAAATCAATAAATGTGGAACTCATACCGCTGATCAGCGGATCAAACCAGGCTTGCTAACAGCACTATGGCAGGTATTGTAATCAATACTGGGAAAAGAAAAAATGCTATCAGAACATTTCCATTTATTTTTTGGCTCAGTTCATTTAGGCTGGTGTGAAAGCTGATGCAGACCAAACAACTGGACCGGGGACAATCAGTAATCAGCAGCACTTTCAGTAGTCCTACATGCAGACATTGCCACTGTCACCTGCTGGAACATATTGGCTCCATGGGCCGACACATCTCGCCTGCTGTACCCTGACTTCTTCTGCACGTCCGGCGTGCGCTACTGTTACGCTCCTCAGAAAGAAGAAATGGTCTCCACACTCTGTAAAGCTGCAACACGAGGAGGATGATATTCTTAGGTAGGGAGGTCTCTGCCTCCTTTCCAGTATGGCCTGAATGCCGCATACCAGCATGGCCGAGTCCACGAGTGCAGGGAGCTCTCCTCATGGCTGACTTTGCCCTACTTGACAGGTTTACAGCCTTTGAAACATGACGTGTACAAGCATTTGTGTTGTAACTCTTCTAATCTGCTGACAGATTACATTACACATGACGCGGATGCTGGTCACTGAGCTTTAGTGAATGGGAGTCAGTCTGGAGAGCTCCTGTAATGCCCTGACCCTAATAGCAAAGACCATCATGCAATCTGATTTTCTGTGTGGCTGATCTTGGATTTGTAAGGCAAGGTGCTGTAGCTTGTATAGTAGTAAAGTTGTATAGTTGTATAGTAAATTTCAACGACAGGGCAATTTAAAGTGCTTTTCATAAAACATTAAAGAGCAAAAATATAACAGATAAAATACGAGAATAAAAGTTTCAGTGCAGTACTGTTTAGGAAATAAAAAGTTATTTAAAGAAAGGCAGCATGAAAAGAAAGGTCTTCAGCCTTGATTTAAAGCTACGGTGCTTAGTTTCGGCTCTAGCTACTGAAAAGAACTAAGAGGAGAAATCAGACCAATCACAGCTGGTCAGTCTGATGTCATGCTGCCTGAGCTCATTACTATTCATGAGCTGGGTAAAGGATGCTGTTAGCCAATCAGAGTCCAGACACTTAGCTGGTTGAATATTAATGAGAACTGGCCCAA
>NW_022605588.1:265162-267151 GCF_008692095.1 Etheostoma spectabile | reverse complement strand
GCTGAGTCTTCCTGCAGGCTTTCTATACCATGCTGGAATGGCTTGAAACAAGGTAACCACGGTAACCAAGTCACAGAGTCCATGGTAGGACTTCAGACATCACCACAGAGTCATGAGATGCGGGGGGCAGGGCTCCTTTAATGTGGCTGTTGAAATTCAGGTCTGAGTCCGCGACCACACCAAGATTTCGAGCTCTGTCCGTTGTGTGTAACATTGTCGATTGAAGCTGTGTGCTCTTTTCTAATCATTCCTCTTTTGCCCAAAAAACAACCACCTCCACTTCACTTTCTTCATTTAATTTAAGAAAGTTCTGGCACATGCAATCGTTAATTTGTACAATGCAAACTCTATTTTGCATCGGGCTACAGTCCCCTGGCGATAAGGTTATGTAAATGTGTGTCTAGTCCGTAGTAGGTTACTATGAGGTATGAATGAGGTACTACATGGGAAACTGAGAGTGTGTGAATTAGAATAAGCACGTTTTCTCCTCCAGCTCTAGGGTCGGGCATTGCTCTGATTTGAACTCGTCTGATTCCAGTTCAGATTCTTCCTTTTGATTTCAGAGTATATCGATTCTCGGTTCCGATTCTTTGAGTGCTGGAGTTGAAACCGGTCACATGCTTATTTCACAGATAAGAGGATAAGAGGAACATTTATTTAAATGTATATATTTGGATTCAGTAGTGATTTCCAGTCTTACCGGGCTTTTGTAAAATAAATCCCCAGTTTAGGGCGCCGCTACGCTCCATGGCTGTTAGTTACTTGTGTTGAATTTGGAACCAATGATCGGATTGTAAACCAACTTTTCCAAATGATTCCAATTAATAAAAACAATGCCAATGGAATTTTGAAACGATTCCAAGTTGAAACCGGTCCATTCGAGCTCTGATAACGGCTTGGATTGAGCTCTAGAAGATTGTGGGTGTCAACTAGCTGGATTTGAAGGACTTATTTATTTAGATTTCCTTCTTATTACTGTATAAGACTTTCTTTGTGTGTAGAGGCCATTTGTTAAAGACGTTAATCCAAGTGAAACACTGGGGAATGCTTTCCTCCCTTCTGTCTGATTGCTTTGCAGAGCAGTTCCTCTCCAGAGCCAGATAACGACAGGAGGGAAAGCACTCAGCCTCTCAGAGATGGAGTGCTTTTTATTGTGCTGACTGTTGGTCTACAAAATCATTTAAAAGTAAACTGTTAAAGGTTTATTGGGCTGTAAAGGCCCCTCCTTCACAGGGCAGTGACGTGTCGACGTGTTGCAGACAGGACTCAGGACACCGGTCCAAACTCCTCAGGCTGGTTTTCTCAGCTCTCTGACACTTCTGGAAACATTGAAGGAAATGTGTTATTCATTACGTCGAGGACCCAGTTTGAACAGGGACACTTGTGTCTTTGTGTTAACACTATCTGACTCTCTCTGTGATAACAAAATAAAGAGCTGGTTTTAGCATTATGAACTTTATGTTAGACTAAATATGTATTCTACCTAATTAATAAGGTATAGTAGACCTTTGTTCAGTTAAATAACGACACCCCATCTCCTCAACAGAAAGTAGTTCCTCTGAGAGTGTCCACTGTATTGTCTGTGGGTTTAGTCGGAGAACAGGAGGCTTTTCTGATTCTGTTAGTGAAAACGGTTATATTTAAAGTATTACAATGGGTTATTAGTGGATTAATTTAAGAATGGACAGACACAAAACAGGATGTTTTCACAAAGTCATTTAGACCAAAATGGCTGAAGGACTGTAACGTTTGGAAGAGGAAATAACTTGATCTTCTGACTTGAACTCCTTAGGAACAAAACCAACACTTGCTTATTTCAATACATTCAAAGGTTTTGCATGGGGGCATGCCAAAAAATAAATTCATATTTGAATCGTGATTCAAGCTCTACCGATTCAAAATTAATTAATAGAATTCCAAAAGTTGATTCATTTTTTATTGTATGTCTACTGCAATCACTAGATAGATAGATAGATAGATAGATAGATA
>NW_022605588.1:252024-265149 GCF_008692095.1 Etheostoma spectabile | reverse complement strand
ATAGATAGATAGATAGATAGATAGATAGATAGATAGATAGATAGATAGATAGAAATATGTTTGAGCTGCTGTAACAAAGGAATTTCCCCAGTGTGAGATTAATACAGTATTTTATCTTGTCTTATCTTTTAAAGGCTGCATTCCAATGAAGTGATGTCATTTCCTGAACCAAACTGTTGTAACTCTTCTATTATTTCCCTTTACTCACTTAGTCAATCTATTCACATTACTGATGATTATTTATCTAAACTCTCATTGTGTTAATATTTTATGAAAGTCCCAATGGTCAACCCTACAACAACGCCGCAATATTGACATTGATGTATTTGGTCAAAAAATATCGTAATATTTGATTTGTTACATATTGCCCAGCTCTAAAACCACTTACACTGTGCCAATTTTCAGCACGCCGGCTTCATTTTCATCATGAAATGGACAACAACCACTGCCATCAGATCATATAATTCCATTAAACATGTTGCACATGTTGGCCACGAGTCGGCCGGTGAAACCGTTAGTGGTATGTAGGTGTCAGTTGAGAGGTGTTGGTATGTATACAGTCAAAATGTGAATATGTTAACGTCGAACCGACCTTCTCTTTCTGTTTCCAGCATCAAGTTACTGGCTGTCCAGGACCTGCTGGAGCGGGAGGCTCTTGAAAAGGTAAAGTGGAGCTGTGCACCCCCCCGCTCTCTGCTGCGGTCACTGGGTTGGTTGGGAGGCCTGCCACCATTTAGTTATTCTCTCTCTCTCTCTCTCTCTCTCTCTCTCTCTCTCTCTCTCTCTCTCTCTCTCTCTCTCTCTCTCTCTCTCAGTCCTTCTAACTCCCAGAGTTAACCTTCCAGTCCAGATCCAATGCTACCACATCTTTATATTACTATTAGTATTAGTCCTTTTTGTGCCTTATCCCCGTTTTGTCGGGTACGTGTACGTAGATATCTGTAAAGACGCTAAACATCCCCTGTCCCCCTACAGGTTGGAAGGGGAATTGTCCATTAGCGTTACCATTCCCATTAGATTTACAGTATGTCTGACTGGAACTACAGATCTGCTACCTGATCTGTCAAACTGGCCTAGTGGGATTATAGTCAGTCGAGGGATGCAGAGCAAACGCAGAAGGGCTGTTCACCCTGTTACGAGTTGATGAACCACTGAAACCATCTTGAAAACATTATTTTAAGGTACAAATGAATCTTTGGTGTTGGATCGATCCATATTGAAATCAGTCAATATCAATAAACAAGTTGTATTACATGTACAAAATATAACTCTCCTCCAATAAATCTTGGGAGGCAGGATGTGGTTTATGTAGCTTCACCTACCATCACCTCAAAGGTCACTAATTCACAGGTGTCTCATTTGTTTAACCTGTACCACGATAGAGCAGGGGGTGCTTTAGGGCGGTACACATCAACCTGTCATCACCAAATAGCCCTGAACTTGTTTTGGGGGGGTTCTGTATGTGTTTGTCTTAAACTTTGACCCTCTCACTGCGTGATTTCACTTCATCAAAGTTGCTAGGAATATTTTGGTCACCTAAAAATGTCTTGTTCAGTGTTCTGCCAACCAAGCTAAGAAGCTACTGCTAGCTTCTACTGGGAACTCATTTTCCCTCGTTAGCGTTTAGCTTAGCGCAGCAACATTAAAACCAAAAACAACACTGGCTTGGCCAGTCCTCCTCCCCAGCTTCACCCTCGCCAAAAATTGCCACGTCCAGTTGATGGCGACGGCCAAACTGGCAAAACTCGAGGTGATGGGTGATGTCACCGCTGCTACGTCCACTATTTTGTCCAGTGTGACCGATCCTTAAGACAGAACATTTTGGGCCCTCAGTCAGTCTCTGCGGAGCCTGAGGAAAACATTTGGTGAACTCCTGATGTCATCACCCACTCTCCTACTGAGCGGAGGGTGCAGCCGGGCGTCTGCACCGACACACACACGTCTGTGTTTCCATAATGTCCGAGTTCAACAGTGCGCTCTGAGCAGAATGGAGTGTTCCTGTTCAGCCTCCACACTTTCAGTGTTGGCTACCAGAGGGCTTGTTGTGTAGTTCCATCAGAGGGAAATGAGTTCAAATGGTGCATAATAGATTGATATGTTAGAGTCGATGCAGGGGGGCCTCCAAATTACTGTTAATTTTTGAAAGGTTTTTAAAAAATGAAAAAATCTTAACATGAATCCAACATATTATTAGCCCCACTGCTTACCGGCCTATAGGTAACATAGTCAATAACGGCGCCATCCACTGTTAGTTAATCCAAAGTTAATTAACATTAAAACGATTGTTAAATCATGGCAACAATTATTAGGCTATTTTAATAACATAGGATTCTCTGTAAAAGGGTCTGTATAAAGGCTTTGGCCCCCCACGTGTTATTGTTGGCCTAATTTAATATGCAACTTAATTTTCTATGATATATGTAGTACTGAGTAGAGATGGAAGGCGAAGATGTCTGTGTATCTATGAAATGTCAGAGTTCAGCAGCACGCTCTGAGCAGCAGGATGTGTTGCTGCTCAGCCTACACACGTTGAAGGTGTGCTATGGCACTCTCTGGGTGGCTACCAGATGGATGGTTGGCAGAGAAGGCTGAGCTCCGTGGAGAGGGAAGTAGGTCAGCAGCAGAGAGAGGGAGCTGGTGGGAGGATGAGTTACGTACCTCTGGACAAGAGGTAGCCCACATTGCAGTGGTACCACTCCTGGCCGCCTCCCACGCTGAGGTTTGGGCCTGTTTTCTCATCTCTTCTGTCTTGTCTTAGTCATAAGCATCATCTCTTCTCATCTTCTATCCCTGCAGTGTCTCTTCCTGCAGAGTGAACGTCAGACGTTTTTCCATTCTCTCCTACATCTTTCTCTTCAGTTGGTGCAGTGCAGCTTGCCAACATATATTTTATGCATTAGTTCTACATTTTGTCTGGAACTCAGAAGATTTATTTTTTGGGACCTGAATAGGCTTTCTTTTTTTTTTTTAATAAAAGTCTGTAAACAGCTTTGCGTTACTTAGGATGACAACCTATCGTAGGGGTGGGGGGGGGAATATATTTAGATGCATCACAATTCTCTCTTGAAAGATTGTCTCAATGCAGAAAAGTTAACAATCAGAAATATTAAACCCAGTTCTCTACATTATAGCCTATAAAAGTTAAGTAATACTGGGCTAACTAACCAATTTGAGGAAGTCTCTTCTTCAGTCCATCAATGCTTGAACCACCAACTGGGGAATAACACTGATGTAGCAGCAGTGAAATGACTCATAGTCTTTTGAAAGCTGGATTTTCCGTTAGCCTCCATCTTGTCAGATACTGCTGCCAAAAAGTCCAAGTTTGGGAAAGCAGTAGTCCAATCAGGAGAGACTTAATTCAAGAAATGTGTTGAATTAACATGGTGCATAATGAGTGGATATGTTGGAGTACTTATGGATTAGACTCCATTGCAGTGTTACATTTATAAATGGTATGGATGCCATGAATATATAAGAATATCCCCCAGATGGAGTGTAGGAACGGGTGGAGGATGTCCTAAAGATGTGGAAGGATGTTTGTGTGGAGTAGGGGATCTGGTGATGGAGGAACCCCGGACGCTGGCAAAGATGAGAGCAATCGACAGCAGCCGAGAGGAAAACAGATTAAAGTTTGGAGAGCTCACAGAGATTGGGACACATTCTGGTTGGTTTAACTGAAAGAGTGAAGCCAGTCAGCTGACTGGCCCCCCTAACTGTGGCAAATGTTTTCATACATTTTTAACCCCAAAGAGGGGATATTAGTGTTCTTGTGTTTGGTATTAAATGTGTATGTTAGTCTTCTGTAGAACCAAACCTATTGGTTGGTGTATGTAACACTTAGTTTATTTGGCTGAAACGGTCTGGAATCCCCACTGCCCCGGTAACTTTCTAATGCCATGATTAGTCATACAGAGTGTGTGTGCCGGTTTTAGATTGTTGTCCTCTTGTCTGTTTTGTCGCTAAGGAAACCTCTGTCTGTGGTTATGTTTCAACCTCGCCATTAGTCACCCTGTAAAAGGCCTTCCTGGTTACTCTCAAACAGCATATGTGCAAATACAATAACAGCATGCAATAACTGGACCAATGGCCTTGCTTTCCACCTTTTAAACACTTCAGGAACACACACACACAAGTGCAAACACACACTCTCCTTGTTGTTTTGTGTTGTGTGGCTACTGGCAACCGCATCTGAAGGTTCAGGGGGGGTCACTGTCGTTTGCTTCTAAATGTCTTCATATGACCATCCTGCTTTAAAGAGACAGCTGAGTTTCTTTTGCTCATGTCTCATCTCAGGGGGACATCTAGAGAAGTGAAAGAAACTTTAATTGCACAATTGGATGTTTTTTTCTTAGCTTTAATAAACCAGCCTCATGAGATTCTTTTCAAGAGGGACTGAAAACAGAAACATAACTTGCTCATAACTGTATAGACATCTAAAACAAGAGGCAATATACAGAGACATATAGTACTGTCCAAGCTCAAGTCCTTTATTGCTTTATGTTCTGCTGGCAGCTCCCACAGGCTGCAGTGTTCATTACAGCCACAATACTAAATAATTAAACAGAATAAACAGATGATTGTGTTATTATTAGGGCCCTACCTGTAATATGATAACTTTATTAATCCCAAACTGGGGAAATTGCCTTGTTACGGCAACGCAAAATTCACACGCATCATAATAACACCAATACCCATTAAATAGATGTAAGAAAAATATACAGAAAGTATTATAAGAAATAGAAACAAATAAAATACGAGTTATAATAATAATAATGGTAATATATATACACTATAGACAGACAGATATACACATGAGTAAGGTGCGGATGAATAGAAATGACACATTGCACAGCAGGAGGTGACTGAATAATAAATAAACAAATATGCATAGTGCAGAATATTGTCAAAAACAGCTGGCAGTGCTCCATTATGATGTTGTAATGCGGTTCTACATATGCTCAGGGTGAGGAAAGAGCATGGGGACATGGAAATAATTGAACAGATAAAATAAAGGTTTTTTTTATATGACCGATGCTCGTCAGTGTTGTTTGGTTAACTCTTTCAAACTCCACAGTTTGTTTTTTTCTCAGTCAGCCTGCGTTCACACGGACCGGGTCAACCGTCAGACAGGTGTGTCCATTCCTTCTGAATGGGGTTAGTGGTAAAAACCCAGCCCAGACCCATTCAGCTTCAGGACTAAAGCAATCCCACGTCACGCTGCCGTGGCCCGTGATGTAACCGGCGATCAGACTGGTCGGCGTGTTCTGAGGTGGAGTGAGAGTCCCGGACAGGAAACAGGAAACAGGAAACATCGCTGCTGCTATCGCTGCCACAAGACAAGTTTTACAAGACCAAACACAAGCTGGGAACTGGCCGGAGTTTGTGGGACAGCTGACTGTTTTCTCTGTCCCTCCGTCTCTTTCTCCGTCAAATGGTAATGTCGAGATCTATAAATGATCTGACGGAAAATATATTATATTGTCAAATATAAAGTCTACTTGTGCTACATTGAGAAGGTTAATAAACACGACAGGATGTCACATAAATGGGCCCTTTCAGTGACACTCACTCCTGATTTAAATCCCCTTTTGCTGGTGTGAACGTGCCATATGGTGAGGAGGTTTTACATCCTCTGTACTGTGGATTAACACTCATTCTAATAATCCGATAATTATATCCTTGGCTGTAAGACACAAGCCTGCGCTCCAGTTTGTTCCCACATGGTTTAGTCCAAGTGTCGCAGGACTCCCCAGCTCTGCCGGTGATTCCTCCAGACCTGGGCTCGGCACCAGGGTGCTGAATACCTGCTGGGCCCGCACTCCATTCCTCCCAGACTGAATTATGAGGGTGTTTTGGCAAAGTTATACCTGTGAGCCATTCAACCTTGTCCACTTTACAGCCTCAATGGCCCCTGGGGACTACAGCTAAAGTAAATCTGTTGAGGGTTTCTAACACGCTGGCACTCTGAGATTGCTTTATTATTAATATCATAACTCAGTGACGGGACTGGATGTGGTTGTATATCTCTCTGCAGCCCTGTGAGATGAGCTGATAGACTTTGGAACAGGACTTCAGTGTCAGTTAGTGTTATCTAGCTTTGAACTGCGCTTTTTGAAGTGTGTTTCAAGAGGACAAAATGTAACACTCAGTAGATTCCAGAGCTCTACCAACACTATGCAGTTACATCATGTTACTCGGCCCTGAAGCCCAGACATAGAGATATTAAATATATTGATATTCACAAAAACAGCAACAGAACATTATGTTGGGGCTGCCCAATTAATTGCAATTATATCCAAATCACATTATGGACAGGTGCAATGTCCGAATGGCGGTGGGGCGGGGGGGTGCTGCAGAGACGTCCCGACCTACAAATCCTTTCATACAGATCCTCGCAAAAATTACAATATAATCATTTTATTTCAATGAAGAGGAGAATACTCATACAGTCAATATCAGTCAAAATAATTGCAATTGTATTTATATAATGATATTTTTCATGCAGCCCTACATGTTGAACATATGTTTAAATATAAATTTGCATTAAAGGAGCTTTACAAACAGCACCCTCTGTCCTTACAGTACTTCAGGTTTGTTTTGGAATTGGAGTTTGTATTTGTGAGACTTCTGCTCTACTGTAAAAGACCATTATTTTTAAAATGTGGCAGATTGTCACTTTAAATATTAATAGGTGTCATTTTAGCATGGCCTTCATGGAGAGGTCACGTACATGCGTGCGTGCGTGCACAAGGCGGGGTTCCTCTGACTCTGCCGGGGTCCCACAGGGAGACCTCAGGTTAAATTTAGAGGCCGTGGCAGCTCAGCCAGAACAGCAACCTGAGCCCATGAGCAGGTTCTTCCGTGCTGCTGCCTCGAGTCCTCTCCTTTCTCCTGCTGCTTTCCTTTCACACCCAGGGACATTTGGCTTTTTCTCCCCAACATTAAGCTACTACCGGTGTAGCACTTTCTCAGTGATGTCGACGAGAGGTTTCCTCTTTCTCCTGTATTTCCTCTGAGATGATGAGGTTTTTAGAGTTCACTGAACTCAGCGTTGTTTTTCTGTGCCTGTTTTTTTGCTGACGACCATCTGCCCTCAAGTGTTGAAATACAGTGCAACCCTCCATGTGAACTGCACTGTCATGTATTTCAGAAAGATTAGAACCGAATCAGAAGCAGAGATAAAGCCGTGTTGGCATTTAATTATCCGATGAACATCAGGAGATAGTGTCCCTGTATTCAAGCCTTTGTGGGGTTTTTGTGTTTACTATACCATGCTCTGATTCCCTTAATCATCAACTCAGTGTCCTTGGCACTGGTGTCTTATAATACACAGTTCTGAACATTGTTACTAATCTTTCTCAGACAGAGCTGCAGTACTAACCCAGGGTTAGTGTGGAGAAGCAAAGAAGCATTTTGTCTACATTTTACGTCATTGCCGGGTTATTACTACACTGTTCTGGCCTATTATTAATCTAATAAATGCTTTATTAAATATTACAACCCTACTTGTGTACTATTACAGAAATGAACCCATATTTTACCAAGATATATCCATTGTTGACACAACAAATGAACTAGTAATTACTAGTCTTTTTATGGCTCAGTTTCACCCTCCCAAGTCACCTTAAAAATCCCTTCATGTGACCACGTGTACTGTGTGTTGTCCTGTGCATTATGTTGTCATAAAGCTGATTCTGATTCTTATTCTGATGCATCTGAAGTGACGAGTGTGCATGCGCAGAACACGTGTATGCTGCCTGTTGCAGTGCTCCGTCTCTGTCTTCGTACTATTGGTGCTGCTGTAACACAGAATTTCCCTTTGGGGATCAATAAAGTATTTCTGATTCTGATTAACTAGATAATTGGGTGCTTTATATAGAAATGATCTAAAATGTATACATTAGTAGACATGATAAATATTCCAATATAATGTTAATTATAATTGGTAATTGGTAATTAAGTGGTTAGTTGGCCAATATATTTTACTTTAGGAGTTAGAGGAACTAAAACTACTACTACTACTACTACTACTATCAACATTTACACCATTGCCAAATAATGAAATGCAAATAACAAAAATCTGGTATTTTTGCATAGTGCTGACGACTTGTCCTCTGTGTTTTATGTCGCAGTTCTGTGTGGAGTTAAACCAAGGAACGCTGGCCAGTGTACGGAAGTGGAAATCGCCTCGAGGCCTGTGGAAAAGTGTTGTTTCTGAAAAATCCACTGGACACTCCAGCAAGGTATGGCAGCCATTTTGAACAGCACTGATATTATGCCGAACGTCTGCTGCTCTGCTGTTTACCTTGGGCAGCTCAGTAAACATGAACCCTAACCCCAGTCTGTCAAACCCAAATGTTAGAGATCAATCCTCAACTTCAAAAGTATTAGACAGAAACTAATGCTGCGTTCCACGTAGTATTTAGCCCACAAGTTACGACTTCAAGTCATAACTCACGACAAACCCTTCTAGCTAGCGTCAGCTTGCGTCAGCTAGCGGCTACCTAACGTTGATGTTAGCTAGCGCTAGCTGAAACTAGCGATTTCTAGTTGACGATATGTATGGGGTTTCATTTAAAGAACATAACCTGTAGTAGTACACAATCATATGTGTATGGTTTTGATTACAAAGTGTGGAATTACGTTACGTTGCCTTTTTTATACTATTTCTCACAGCGTCTGTATGGCATCAACAGGGGGCGCCATTGTTGTTTGTGTGTGTGTAACTGGGAGATAACAGCCATGTGGTACGAGTTCACGGGTAGTAAGGTACAGGTTTGACTGCCGTTCCAGGGCACCTGTACAGGTAGAAGGTTGCAAAAACACGGGTTACAGGTTGTCTGCAGCATAAACTAAAACTAACAACTAGCACTGAAAATCTAAAACTAAAATGAAATGAAATTCATAAGTCCAAACTAAAATAATAAACACCTACATACATTTTCAAATGTTTTAAAGTGATTAAGCAGGAAAATACAATAATCTTTAAAAAATAAATATATACAGTATGTATCTGACTTTATTTCCCATGATCCTCTTGTCCCAGGGCGTGAGCTACTCTGGCTTTCTGTGGGACACTTCGTCTGGTATTGACCTGAAGGATGCTGCAGTGCTGGAGTCTCCTGTTGTCAATGGCAACGGAAATCATTCCCACCCTCGCCTGTACCTGGCTCACTTCTCTGTAAGTAAAGATAGATTCCCAAAACAGCTTGTAGCGTTCAGAGGAGATCTCTTTGCTTAAGACAAATGTACGCAGTGATGAAATGCAGAGTCTTTTTTATGTTTGTTAAAATAAAGAATGGGAAGGAAATCAATATGTTGGCCCATAAACATTACAGAGAGAGCAAAAAACACCTTTTCCTCGTGCGAATGAATGTACCACGGCTTCTGACGAAAGAAAAATGATTTCTTCTGTAGCTGTCACTAAGCAGCAGGAACGATATGTGCTTCTCCATGAGCGCCATGCGTCTAGAACATAATTACAGGCAATACATGTTATTTATCTTTTTGCTCTATTTGCATTAGTGGCATTTCTGTACATAAATGGAAAAATATGGCTATAACTATACTGTATTTTGTTATTTTGAAAACACATGTTGTTGTACTGTAGTTGGATAAATTCCAATACTCATGGAGAGGAATCAGCGTTTAGAAAATCATAAATACAGGGTTTTGTTCAGGGTAGAGATGTTCCAACACCAATACCAGTACCAATACGGCCTAAAATGCTGCTATCGGCGTCGGGAAGTACTGGAGTTTATACACCAATCCAATACCACGTAGTAAAAATCAACTTTAAAGTAGTTTATTTATGTTCTTTTTCCGTTATAACTGACTGTCAAACTGGATAAATAAAGAAAGTTTAACCTGAGCCAGTCGACCACAAAGATAGAAATAATATCATCATACAGAGATAGTAGTATACAGCTGTTAGACATCATATCATCATACAGAGATAGTAGTACACAGCTGTTAGACATCATATCATCATACAGAGATAGTAGTATACAGCTGTTAGCAATCATATACAGAGATGTAGTATACAGCGTTAGACATCATATCATCATACAGAGATAGTAGTATACAGCTGTTAGACATCAATCATCAACAGAGATAGTAGTATACAGCTGTTAGACATCATATCATCATACAGAGATAGTAGTAACAGCTGTTAGACATCATATCATCATACAGAGATAGTTAGTATACAGCTGTTAGACATCATATCATCATACAGAGATAGTAGTATACAGCTGTTAGAGACATTTACATCATACAGGATAGTAGTATACAGCTGGTAGACCTACATTCATCATACAGAGATAGTAGTATACAGCTGTTAGACATCATATCATCATACAGAGATAGTATTATACAGTTGTTAAAACATAATAAAATATATGACACACTGGTATCAGAGCAGTACTCAGTATCGGCAGACCATCTCTAGTTCAGGGATAATTCCAGTTTATTACAGCTTGGGTCTTACCTTTGTCATTTGTGTGATCATTTCTAATAGTTATGATAAGACTTACCTCACCACAGTGATTGCTGAGATCTGGGAACTTCCAGATATTACTAAAAAGAAGTCCAATTGGGTAAAAGACCCAGCAGTCAGGTGATAAGCTGGGTGGTCAACAAGGGTTTTACAGCAACAAGACATTTTTAACATACATGCATATCAAATTCAAAGGAGCTTTATTGCCATAAAAGTTTCAATAATTTGTTTACCAGAGCATCAAAATACAATTTGTCCGAATATTGGGACAGAACGTGATAAACAGCATATACATATACAGATACATAGTCTTTGTTCCTCCGACCAACATTAACTGGCTGCCTTTCTTTCCATTAGGTCGGTTCGTCCGAGCTGACGGTGGTGAACGTCCACATTCAGGCCACAGCTGCATCAGGAGAGTCCAACGGCAAGAACCACAACACGGACGAAGCCAAGTGTCCGCACCTCCCCCCCAGCGTCCAGGAAACACTCAAAGGTCAGTCTGTCACGTCACTTCTTCTACACATCACACCACATGTACAACGCGGTGAGTGAGTCACACAGTTTACAGTGATGGATCAAAAACTAGAATGATCTCAGGCAGATTATCTGCATCCTCCATCTCATGAAGCGTTCTGAGTCTACATCTTGAGATGTTATCCCATGTATTCTCTGCAGTTGAGAAGGAGTTGGTGCTGCTGGGAGATTTTGGCTCCCCTGCTCAGAGCTCAGAGCTGGACATCCTGAGAAAGGAGAAGCTCTGTGCCCTGGTCCCATCTTCCCAGTTCACCAACATCAGCACCCGCTCACCACAGGGCACCCGCTGCCTGGACAACATCTGGCTGAGTCGCTCCCTCAAGAAGATCTACTCTGGTGGGTGTGCTGGACACTGCTAGATTTAATTAGAAATGGGAAGTTGTTCCTAACAAGTCAAGTCTCGAGTCAGTCAACTGAGACAAATAAAGTCTTTAATTATTGGAGACAAATATAATTTAAGTCACAATATAAGAGAAAAGTCAAGTCATAAGATAAAAAGTCTTGTTTTTAAGTCTCAGAACAGTCAAAACTAAGTCAAGTCAGCTCAAAGTTGCTCTGTGTAAGTCATTGGTGCATTGTCTAAGTTGCATGCAGTCCCACATGTCTGCTGACTTGTCCCATCTCCATGTGTCTTCTCCTCCGACAGGCCACTGCATGGTAATACGGGAGGGCTTGACCAACCCTTGGATCCCAGACAACTGGTCATGGGGCGGTGTGGCGTCAGACCACTGCCCCGTGGTGGCTGAGTTCTACGCAGACGTATCCCCTAAGGGGCTGACTAGGCCTGGCATGGCAGTGGTGGACAGAGTGGACATGCCCAAACACGAGCGGTGACGATATCCCCGGTCACAATGGAGACAGCAGCTGAGGACATGGACTTTGTCCTGCCTGGGATCCTGCTTTGTCATGGTTAGCCGTGGAGCAGAGAGCTTCCTGATGAATGTGAAGAAGTGCCAAGATTGCCTTTTGGGTTTCAATTTATCAATGTAAAAATATTACCTATTTGAAAGAGCCATAAAATGTTCAGAAAATATATATATATATATAATACTTTAAAAAATAAATGTGCCAAACATTTTCTATATGTATATAAAATAAAGAGAAATTGATAGATGTTCCAGCTGTGTTTGACTTCTCATTAATGCAGATAAGCAGCCGTTCAGAGGCTCTGCTTGGCGATAACATCCCAGCTTTAGAGCTCATAAAAGCTGAGCTCCTAAATGATGTAAGCCAGGCCTCTGTGTGCACGTGTGAGCAGCCATCTTCCTCTGGGATGGAGATGAGGAGCCAGGGCGCCGGGGCATCAGAGGACACCGCTGCCGCCTCCACGGCTCAGTCACCAGCTCCACGCTGTCGCTTTCAAAGGGCCCAACACCGAATAGATATCAACAGATCCACACCACAAAACCAACAACCTACGGAAAAGATCTTATTCTGAGAGAATATACAGAATGGGTTTGGCTCTTTCTGAATGTGTAGAGATCTGAGATATCCATGCTGGGCGATAAGAAGAGTAAAATCATCTGTGAGCAGGTAACTCACATTGGGTACACAGACTCCTCACATTGGGCTGGACACACCACAAAAACATCTGTTTTCCCATTGCTGGAATACCAAACCAAGGGGGGGCCAAGCAACGGACTCATTCACTGTGAGTCCGTTGGTTTGTGGTAACTTGATTAAAGATTCACTAGAAGTAAAGAGAGTGCAACGATATGAAACGCTACACACTTCCTGTCTCCTGAATGGATGTGGACGTCGTTTGAAAGTGTAGTGAACGGATAGATGAAAAGTTCCATTTGTATAATTCATTTTCTTTTGCTAACATTAGATATTTACACAGCTAAAAGCCTTTTTTAGCATCACAAAACGTGTTTTGTTAGGGCGTTCCTGAACGTGAGCTGCTATTCTCTTAAAGAGGCTCTGTTAAGAGTTTTATTTTATTAGTTACCCAGCATGCATGTCTTCATGGTGGGAGGAAGGCCAAACAAACTCCACACAGAAAGGCCCTGCCTGGGATAAAAACCCTGCCTGGGATCAAGCCCTGCCTGGGATAAAGACCCTGCCTGGGATCAAGCCCTGCCTGGGAT
>NW_022605588.1:248980-252010 GCF_008692095.1 Etheostoma spectabile | reverse complement strand
CCCTGCCTGGGATCAAGCCCTGCCTGGGATAAAGACCCTGCCTGGGATCAAGCCCTGCCCGGACTAGAGGCTGACATTTATTCGGGAATCCCACGGGTCACAGGATTCCCGTGGGATTCCTGCAGGATGGGAGTCATATTTACTATTAATCACGGGATTTGGACGGTACAGGATAAATGGTTAACGGGAGCAGACGGGAGCGGGAATCAACCGATAGCAAAGACGACAAAAAAATCTAAATGCACCTAAATGCAAAAAAAAAGTAAATGCACCATTTTGTAGTTTCCTTTCAATACGCCTACAATGTAACGCAATTAAAAAATAACTACACGACCCAGCCGTCCCAGAAGCCATCGGGGCTTTTTGTCACGGCCTACCGCCGTAGTTCAAAGAGCAGCGATGGAGGGAGCTAACAGCCGCGGAGAAATTGATGTGGCAAAACATGATTTACAGCGCAAAGTCAGAAGTAAGGACATGTCTGTTAAGTTCACAGAACTGGTCGGAAAGTCTGAAATATTAATTAAGTTTATGAGAGTAGAATGCGACGGTGATAGCACGATGTACGCTGCTTGTAAGACATGCTTAGTCTTAGTCAAGTACGCTAGTGATTCAGGGATGAGCGGTCTGAAGAGGCACACTTGCAAGGCAAATTCGGGAAAGAATCAGCCAAGCATCGCTTCGTTCATCAAGCGAAAATTGCCGTCAGGTTTCAAGTCTCATCTGACCGACAAAATTGCTCGCATGTAAATGGGAGCGGTACAGGAGCGTGAGTCAGTTTAAACAGGAGCGGTATGGGAGTGGGACTCAATTTACCAGGAGCGGGATGGGAGTGGGACTCAATTTACCAGGAGCGGTATGGGATGGGATTAGTTTTTAAACTTTGGTCTGGGAGTGGGACGGGACAAGATTTCTTTCTATGGGAGTGGGACGGGACAGGAGTGAAAATCCACTCCCGTGTCATCCTCTAGCCCGGACCCGTGATCCAACTCTGCAGGGCCAACTTGCTGTGAGTACGTGCTAACCACTGAGCCCCCGTGCTGCAGAGCATCTCCACAGAGAACAGCCTCCTGCTGCTGAAAACAAGGCTAATAAAAGAGAGCAGCGTCTGCAGGTGCCCCACATATCCCGGGTCCCTCATTTACGCCAACAGTACGTTCTTCTCCATCTAGCCCTTCTCTCCTGTCAGCATCCCTGTCCCAGACCTGAATACCTGTCCAGGATCTGTCAGTCATGGAGCTCCATAGAGATACTCCAGCCGTACTCCTTCTAGAAGCGACATTGTTTAAAGATCATAAGTGTTCTCTGACATTTGTATACTCGCATGTTCTACATTTGCATAAATGCTTTTCTTTCAGGAAAAAAATTCAAATGTTAATGTAGTAATAAAAAAAATGTACTGCAAAAGTCTTGTACTGCCCTCTTTGCCTGAAAGGACAGCTGATAGCAAAGGGAGAAACAGATTATTTAAAGCTGGGTTGTGACTCTGTGATTGGCCCTTGCCATTTGTGTAAGGATTCTGATTGGTTTAGCAGGAAGGTAAACACCTCCAACAGCTGATTGGAGTTAGGCAGAGCGTTGATTAAAGAGTGAGGTCTTCCTGAAAGGATTTCCACTGAGATACATTTCATAAGGAGAGACTAGTTGCAGATATGCAACAGTAACACACAGCATTATAAAATATACATTTATTTGGATAACAGATGATTTGATTTAGGAGAGCATTGATTAACAGTTACACTGAGCTACATTTAGCAGAGGCAGCACCACCCAAGATGATTGTGATTGGTTTAAAGAAATGCCAATAAACCAGAGCAGGTTGCGCTCTCATCCCAGAATGCTGTGGGGACTAGGCAGACCGTCCTCCGCATCGCTGTCCATTATTTAACACATACTTTATGTGTCCTGCTTTCAGGTCATCTAGAATTAAAATGATTATCTGCTGGATTTTATAATTGTGGGTGACTCCTGGGATGTTTCTTCAGTTGTCGGTCACTTCTTGAAAATGTATTACGTGCTACTGTCCTCTAGTGGGGGGTTGGCTCTATTGCTTAATAACTACTTTAACTTTGTCCTCTTGTGATGGACACATGGATAGTACAGTCCATGTGTCCAAGTCCAGGACAGTGTTCTAACTAACAAGGTATAAGGTTTATTGTAGAACTCATAACGTCATGTCTTGACGACGGGGCCACATGACCTCAGCCACACTGATTGCTAATTGAAGAGTTGTGTGAAGAAGTGTCCAACAGGTGCTTCACTGATTTCATCCTGATGGGGGTAGTTTCTAATGGTTAGGAACTGGTGGTTTCTGTCTGGTTACCATAGCTGAAACTATGGAGTTTGGACTGCTTTAAAGACATCACTGTTAACTGGTAAAAGGGTGGGGGCAATGAGGAAGGGTCAACACATTTGCAAGAGGTGTCTTCTGCTCTGCTGAGACAGTGATGATGGAACCCAGTTTCTTTAAGCAGGTCAAAGCAATCAAGACAAACTGCAAAATTAAAGATGGTAAGTTTCCATATACTAACACCATTAAAACACTAAGTCATAAGGCAAGCTTTTGTGCACCTTCCGTTCATCATGGCAGATCCAAGTGGAAGGAGGTGGGAGGTGAAGCCTGTCTGTGTGTGACGGCTGTCTACTGTAGACTGATGCACATTGGACAGCATGTCACTGCTTGTACCCGTCAGTCACCACTCGAGCCCTCAGTGGTTTCCAGTGTCCCAGTGAAACCAGACGCTGGTGAGTGCGACGTGTAACATCTCTGGACAGGGTTTGGAGCTGCTACCAATGTGTGTGGTGACAGATTTAGTTACTGCCGTCGTATGGAAGCTCTCCTCATTGAGCTCAGGCACTCTGTTAATACTGCCAGACCCTCCTCCACAGCGCTGCAAAGGAGGGTCTGTCTAGTCCACAGAGCATCACTGGAAGAGAGAAAAACCTGCACTGGTTTATTGGCATTTTTTTTAAACCAATCCCAATCACAAGTAGTTTTAGTCGTCAACAGAAAACTCAGATTGGACAGATAGT